>NW_027461787.1:598742-843434 GCF_050947455.1 Rhinoderma darwinii
TAACATGTAACTTGTCCTGTGCAGGTGATATCAGAGAAGGGTCCTGTGTAACATGTAACTTGTGCTGTGCAGGTGATATCAGAGGAGGGTCCTGTGTAACATGTAACTTGTGCTGTGCAGGTGATATCAGAGAAGGGTCCTGTGTAACATGTAACTTGTCCTGTGCAGGTGATGTCAGAGAAGGGTCCTGTGTAACATGTAACTTGTGCTGTGCAGGTGATATCAGAGAAGGGTCCTGTGTAACATGTAACTTGTGCTGTGCAGGTGATATCAGAGAAGGGTCCTGTGTAACATGTAACTTGTGCTGTGCAGGTGATATCAGAGGAGGGTCCTGTGTAACATGTAACTTGTGCTGTGCAGGTGATATCAGAGAAGGGTCCTGTGTAACATGTAACTTGTGCTGTGCAGGTGATATCAGAGAAGGGTCCTGTGTAACATGTAACTTGTGCTGTGCAGGTGATATCAGAGGAGGGTCCTGTGTAACATGTAACTTGTCCTGTGCAGGTGATATCAGAGAAGGGTCCTGTGTAACATGTAACTTGTCCTGTGCAGGTGATATCAGAGGAGGGTCCTGTGTAACATGTAACTTGTGCTGTGCAGGTGATATCAGAGGAGGGTCCTGTGTAACATGTAACTTGTGCTGTGCAGGTGATATCAGAGGAGGGTCCTGTGTAACATGTAACTTGTGCTGTGCAGGTGATATCAGAGAAGGGTCCTGTGTAACATGTAACTTGTGCTGTGCAGGTGATATCAGAGGAGGGTCCTGTGTAACATGTAACTTGTCCTGTGCAGGTGATATCAGAGAAGGGTCCTGTGTAACATGTAACTTGTGCTGTGCAGGTGATATCAGAGAAGGGTCCTGTGTAACATGTAACTTGTGCTGTGCAGGTGATATCAGAGGAGGGTCCTGTGTAACATGTAACTTGTGCTGTGCAGGTGATATCAGAGAAGGGTCCTGTGTAACATGTAACTTGTGCTGTGCAGGTGATATCAGAGAAGGGTCCTGTGTAACATGTAACTTGTGCTGTGCAGGTGATATCAGAGAAGGGTCCTGTGTAACATGTAACTTGTCCTGTGCAGGTGATATCAGAGAAGGGTCCTGTGTAACATGTAACTTGTGCTGTGCAGGTGATATCAGAGGAGGGTCCTGTGTAACATGTAACTTGTGCTGTGCAGGTGATATCAGAGAAGGGTCCTGTGTAACATGTAACTTGTACTGTGCAGGTGATATCAGAGGAGGGTCCTGTGTAACATGTAACTTGTCCTGTGCAGGTGATATCAGAGAAGGGTCCTGTGTAACATGTAACTTGTGCTGTGCAGGTGATATCAGAGGAGGGTCCTGTGTAACATGTAACTTGTCCTGTGCCGGTGATATCAGAGGAGGGTCCTGTGTAACATGTAACTTGTCCTGTGCAGGTGATATCAGAGGAGGGTCCTGTGTAACATGTAACTTGTGCTGTGCAGGTGATATCAGAGAAGGGTCCTGTGTAACATGTAACTTGTCCTGTGCAGGTGATATCAGAGAAGGGTCCTGTGTAACATGTAACTTGTGCTGTGCAGGTGATATCAGAGGAGGGTCCTGTGTAACATGTAACTTGTCCTGTGCAGGTGATATCAGAGGAGGGTCCTGTGTAACATGTAACTTGTGCTGTGCAGGTGATATCAGAGAAGGGTCCTGTGTAACATGTAACTTGTGCTGTGCAGGTGATATCAGAGAAGGGTCCTGTGTAACTTGTCCTGTGCAGGTGATATCAGAGAAGGGTCCTGTGTAACATGTAACTTGTCCTGTGCAGGTGATGTCAGAGAAGGGTCCTGTGTAACATGTAACTTGTCCTGTGCAGGTGATATCAGAGAAGGGTCCTGTGTAACATGTAACTTGTCCTGTGCAGGTGATATCAGAGGAGGGTCCTGTGTAACATGTAACTTGTGCTGTGCAGGTGATATCAGAGAAGGGTCCTGTGTAACATGTAACTTGTGCTGTGCAGGTGATATCAGAGAAGGGTCCTGTGTAACTTGTCCTGTGCAGGTGATATCAGAGAAGGGTCCTGTGTAACATGTAACTTGTCCTGTGCAGGTGATGTCAGAGAAGGGTCCTGTGTAACATGTAACTTGTCCTGTGCAGGTGATATCAGAGGAGGGTCCTGTGTAACATGTAACTTGTCCTGAGCAGGTGATATCAGAGGAGGGTCCTGTGTAACATGTAACTTGTGCTGTGCAGGTGATATCAGAGAAGGGTCCTGTGTAACTTGTGCTGTGCAGGTGATATCAGAGAAGGGTCCTGTGTAACATGTAACTTGTCCTGTGCAGGTGATATCAGAGAAGGGTCCTGTGTAACATGTAACTTGTCCTGTGCAGGTGATATCAGAGAAGGGTCCTGTGTAACATGTAACTTGTGCTGTGCAGGTGATATCAGAGAAGGGTCCTGTGTAACATGTAACTTGTGCTGTGCAGGTGATATCAGAGAAGGGTCCTGTGTAACTTGTCCTGTGCAGGTGATATCAGAGAAGGGTCCTGTGTAACATGTAACTTGTGCTGTGCAGGTGATATCAGAGGAGGGTCCTGTGTAACATGTAACTTGTCCTGTGCAGGTGATGTCAGAGAAGGGTCCTGTGTAACATGTAACTTGTCCTGTGCAGGTGATATCAGAGGAGGGTCCTGTGTAACATGTAACTTGTGCTGTGCAGGTGATATCAGAGGAGGGTCCTGTGTAACATGTAACTTGTGCTGTGCAGGTGATATCAGAGCAGGGTCCTGTGTAACATGTAACTTGTGCTGTGCAGGTGATATCAGAGGAGGGTCCTGTGTAACATGTAACTTGTGCTGTGCAGGTGATATCAGAGGAGGGTCCTGTGTAACATGTAACTTGTGCTGTGCAGGTGATATCAGAGAAGGGTCCTGTGTAACATGTAACTTGTCCTGTGCAGGTGATATCAGAGAAGGGTCCTGTGTAACATGTAACTTGTGCTGTGCAGGTGATATCAGAGGAGGGTCCTGTGTAACATGTAACTTGTGCTGTGCAGGTGATATCAGAGAAGGGTCCTGTGTAACATGTAACTTGTGCTGTGCAGGTGATATCAGAGGAGGGTCCTGTGTAACATGTAACTTGTGCTGTGCAGGTGATATCAGAGAAGGGTCCTGTGTAACATGTAACTTGTGCTGTGCAGGTGATATCAGAGGAGGGTCCTGTGTAACATGTAACTTGTCCTGTGCAGGTGATATCAGAGGAGGGTCCTGTGTAACATGTAACTTGTGCTGTGCAGGTGATATCAGAGAAGGGTCCTGTGTAACATGTAACTTGTCCTGTGCAGGTGATATCAGAGGAGGGTCCTGTGTAACATGTAACTTGTGCTGTGCAGGTGATATCAGAGAAGGGTCCTGTGTAACATGTAACTTGTCCTGTGCAGGTGATATCAGAGAAGGGTCCTGTGTAACATGTAACTTGTGCTGTGCAGGTGATATCAGAGAAGGGTCCTGTGTAACATGTAACTTGTGCTGTGCAGGTGATATCAGAGAAGGGTCCTGTGTAACATGTAACTTGTGCTGTGCAGGTGATATCAGAGAAGGGTCCTGTGTAACATGTAACTTGTGCTGTGCAGGTGATATCAGAGGAGGGTCCTGTGTAACATGTAACTTGTGCTGTGCAGGTGATATCAGAGGAGGGTCCTGTGTAACATGTAACTTGTGCTGTGCAGGTGATATCAGAGAAGGGTCCTGTGTAACATGTAACTTGTGCTGTGCAGGTGATATCAGAGGAGGGTCCTGTGTAACATGTAACTTGTGCTGTGCAGGTGATATCAGAGGAGGGTCCTGTGTAACATGTAACTTGTCCTGTGCAGGTGATGTCAGAGAAGGGTCCTGTGTAACATGTAACTTGTCCTGTGCAGGTGATGTCAGAGAAGGGTCCTGTGTAACATGTAACTTGTGCTGTGCAGGTGATATCAGAGAAGGGTCCTATGTAACATGTAACTTGTGCTGTGCAGGTGATATCAGAGAAGGGTCCTGTGTAACATGTAACTTGTCCTGTGCAGGTGATATCAGAGAAGGGTCCTATGTAACATGTAACTTGTGCTGTGCAGGTGATATCAGAGAAGGGTCCTGTGTAACATGTAACTTGTCCTGTGCAGGTGATATCAGAGGAGGGTCCTGTGTAACATGTAACTTGTGCTGTGCAGGTGATATCAGAGGAGGGTCCTGTGTAACATGTAACTTGTGCTGTGCAGGTGATATCAGAGAAGGGTCCTGTGTAACATGTAACTTGTGCTGTGCAGGTGATATCAGAGGAGGGTCCTGTGTAACATGTAACTTGTGCTGTGCAGGTGATATCAGAGAAGGGTCCTGTGTAACATGTAACTTGTGCTGTGCAGGTGATATCAGAGAAGGGTCCTGTGTAACATGTAACTTGTGCTGTGCAGGTGATATCAGAGGAGGGTCCTGTGTAACATGTAACTTGTCCTGTGCAGGTGATATCAGAGGAGGGTCCTGTGTAACATGTAACTTGTCCTGTGCAGGTGATATCAGAGAAGGGTCCTGTGTAACATGTAACTTGTGCTGTGCAGGTGATATCAGAGAAGGGTCCTGTGTAACATGTAACTTGTGCTGTGCAGGTGATATCAGAGAAGGGTCCTGTGTAACATGTAACTTGTGCTGTGCAGGTGATATCAGAGGAGGGTCCTGTGTAACATGTAACTTGTGCTGTGCAGGTGATATCAGAGGAGGGTCCTGTGTAACATGTAACTTGTCCTGTGCAGGTGATATCAGAGAAGGGTCCTGTGTAACATGTAACTTGTGCTGTGCAGGTGATATCAGAGAAGGGTCCTGTGTAACATGTAACTTGTGCTGTGCAGGTGATATCAGAGAAGGGTCCTGTGTAACATGTAACTTGTGCTGTGCAGGTGATATCAGAGGAGGGTCCTGTGTAACATGTAACTTGTGCTGTGCAGGTGATATCAGAGAAGGGTCCTGTGTAACATGTAACTTGTGCTGTGCAGGTGATATCAGAGAAGGGTCCTGTGTAACATGTAACTTGTGCTGTGCAGGTGATATCAGAGAAGGGTCCTGTGTAACATGTAACTTGTGCTGTGCAGGTGATATCAGAGAAGGGTCCTGTGTAACATGTAACTTGTGCTGTGCAGGTGATATCAGAGGAGGGTCCTGTGTAACATGTAACTTGTGCTGTGCAGGTGATATCAGAGGAGGGTCCTGTGTAACATGTAACTTGTGCTGTGCAGGTGATATCAGAGAAGGGTCCTGTGTAACATGTAACTTGTGCTGTGCAGGTGATATCAGAGGAGGGTCCTGTGTAACATGTAACTTGTGCTGTGCAGGTGATATCAGAGGAGGGTCCTGTGTAACATGTAACTTGTGCTGTGCAGGTGATATCAGAGAAGGGTCCTGTGTAACATGTAACTTGTGCTGTGCAGGTGATATCAGAGGAGGGTCCTGTGTAACATGTAACTTGTGCTGTGCAGGTGATATCAGAGAAGGGTCCTGTGTAACATGTAACTTGTGCTGTGCAGGTGATATCAGAGGAGGGTCCTGTGTAACATGTAACTTGTCCTGTGCAGGTGATGTCAGAGAAGGGTCCTGTGTAACATGTAACTTGTGCTGTGCAGGTGATATCAGAGAAGGGTCCTGTGTAACATGTAACTTGTGCTGTGCAGGTGATATCAGAGAAGGGTCCTGTGTAACATGTAACTTGTGCTGTGCAGGTGATATCAGAGAAGGGTCCTGTGTAACATGTAACTTGTGCTGTGCAGGTGATATCAGAGGAGGGTCCTGTGTAACATGTAACTTGTGCTGTGCAGGTGATATCAGAGGAGGGTCCTGTGTAACATGTAACTTGTGCTGTGCAGGTGATATCAGAGGAGGGTCCTGTGTAACATGTAACTTGTGCTGTGCAGGTGATATCAGAGAAGGGTCCTGTGTAACATGTAACTTGTGCTGTGCAGGTGATATCAGAGGAGGGTCCTGTGTAACATGTAACTTGTGCTGTGCAGGTGATATCAGAGGAGGGTCCTGTGTAACATGTAACTTGTGCTGTGCAGGTGATATCAGAGAAGGGTCCTGTGTAACATGTAACTTGTGCTGTGCAGGTGATATCAGAGAAGGGTCCTGTGTAACATGTAACTTGTGCTGTGCAGGTGATATCAGAGGAGGGTCCTGTGTAACATGTAACTTGTGCTGTGCAGGTGATATCAGAGGAGGGTCCTGTGTAACATGTAACTTGTCCTGTGCAGGTGATGTCAGAGAAGGGTCCTGTGTAACATGTAACTTGTCCTGTGCAGGTGATATCAGAGAAGGGTCCTGTGTAACATGTAACTTGTCCTGTGCAGGTGATATCAGAGAAGGGTCCTGTGTAACATGTAACTTGTGCTGTGCAGGTGATATCAGAGAAGGGTCCTGTGTAACATGTAACTTGTGCTGTGCAGGTGATATCAGAGAAGGGTCCTGTGTAACATGTAACTTGTGCTGTGCAGGTGATATCAGAGGAGGGTCCTGTGTAACATGTAACTTGTCCTGTGCAGGTGATATCAGAGAAGGGTCCTGTGTAACATGTAACTTGTGCTGTGCAGGTGATATCAGAGGAGGGTCCTGTGTAACATGTAACTTGTCCTGTGCAGGTGATATCAGAGAAGGGTCCTGTGTAACATGTAACTTGTGCTGTGCAGGTGATATCAGAGGAGGGTCCTGTGTAACATGTAACTTGTGCTGTGCAGGTGATATCAGAGGAGGGTCCTGTGTAACATGTAACTTGTCCTGTGCAGGTGATATCAGAGAAGGGTCCTGTGTAACATGTAACTTGTGCTGTGCAGGTGATATCAGAGGAGGGTCCTGTGTAACATGTAACTTGTGCTGTGCAGGTGATATCAGAGGAGGGTCCTGTGTAACATGTAACTTGTGCTGTGCAGGTGATATCAGAGGAGGGTCCTGTGTAACATGTAACTTGTGCTGTGCAGGTGATATCAGAGAAGGGTCCTGTGTAACATGTAACTTGTCCTGTGCAGGTGATATCAGAGGAGGGTCCTGTGTAACATGTAACTTGTGCTGTGCAGGTGATATCAGAGGAGGGTCCTGTGTAACATGTAACTTGTGCTGTGCAGGTGATATCAGAGGAGGGTCCTGTGTAACCTGTAACTTGTGTTGTGCAGGTGATATCAGAGAAGGGTCCTGTGTAACATGTAACTTGTGCTGTGCAGGTGATATCAGAGAAGGGTCCTGTGTAACATGTAACTTGTGCTGTGCAGGTGATATCAGAGAAGGGTCCTGTGTAACATGTAACTTGTCCTGTGCAGGTGATATCAGAGGAGGGTCCTGTGTAACATGTAACTTGTGCTGTGCAGGTGATATCAGAGAAGGGTCCTGTGTAACATGTAACTTGTCCTGTGCAGGTGATAGAGAAGGGTCCTGTGTAACATGTAACTTGTCCTGTGCAGGTGATATCAGAGAAGGGTCCTGTGTAACATGTAACTTGTGCTGTGCAGGTGATATCAGAGGAGGGTCCTGTGTAACATGTAACTTGTGCTGTGCAGGTGATATCAGAGGAGGGTCCTGTGTAACATGTAACTTGTGCTGTGCAGGTGATATCAGAGGAGGGTCCTGTGTAACATGTAACTTGTGCTGTGCAGGTGATATCAGAGAAGGGTCCTGTGTAACATGTAACTTGTGCTGTGCAGGTGATATCAGAGAAGGGTCCTGTGTAACATGTAACTTGTGCTGTGCAGGTGATATCAGAGGAGGGTCCTGTGTAACATGTAACTTGTGCTGTGCAGGTGATATCAGAGGAGGGTCCTGTGTAACATGTAACTTGTGCTGTGCAGGTGATATCAGAGAAGGGTCCTGTGTAACATGTAACTTGTGCTGTGCAGGTGATATCAGAGAAGGGTCCTGCGTAACCTGTAACTTGTGTTGTGCAGGTGATATCAGAGAAGGGTCCTGTGTAACATGTAACTTGTGCTGTGCAGGTGATATCAGAGAAGGGTCCTGTGTAACATGTAACTTGTGCTGTGCAGGTGATATCAGAGAAGGGTCCTGTGTAACATGTAACTTGTGCTGTGCAGGTGATATCAGAGAAGGGTCCTGTGTAACATGTAACTTGTCCTGTGCAGGTGATATCAGAGAAGGGTCCTGTGTAACATGTAACTTGTGCTGTGCAGGTGATATCAGAGAAGGGTCCTGTGTAACATGTAACTTGTGCTGTGCAGGTGATATCAGAGGAGGGTCCTGTGTAACATGTAACTTGTCCTGTGCAGGTGATATCAGAGAAGGGTCCTGTGTAACATGTAACTTGTGCTGTGCAGGTGATATCAGAGAAGGGTCCTGTGTAACATGTAACTTGTGCTGTGCAGGTGATATCAGAGAAGGGTCCTGTGTAACATGTAACTTGTGCTGTGCAGGTGATATCAGAGGAGGGTCCTGTGTAACATGTAACTTGTGCTGTGCAGGTGATATCAGAGGAGGGTCCTGTGTAACATGTAACTTGTGCTGTGCAGGTGATATCAGAGAAGGGTCCTGTGTGACATGTAACTTGTCCTGTGCAGGTGATATCAGAGGAGGGTCCTGTGTAACATGTAACTTGTGCTGTGCAGGTGATATCAGAGGAGGGTCCTGTGTAACATGTAACTTGTCCTGTGCAGGTGATATCAGAGGAGGGTCCTGTGTAACATGTAACTTGTGCTGTGCAGGTGATATCAGAGAAGGGTCCTGTGTAACTTGTCCTGTGCAGGTGATATCAGAGAAGGGTCCTGTGTAACATGTAACTTGTGCTGTGCAGGTGATATCAGAGGAGGGTCCTGTGTAACATGTAACTTGTGCTGTGCAGGTGATATCAGAGAAGGGTCCTGTGTAACATGTAACTTGTGCTGTGCAGGTGATATCAGAGAAGGGTCCTGTGTAACATGTAACTTGTGCTGTGCAGGTGATATCAGAGAAGGGTCCTGTGTAACATGTAACTTGTGCTGTGCAGGTGATATCAGAGAAGGGTCCTGTGTAACATGTAACTTGTGCTGTGCAGGTGATATCAGAGGAGGGTCCTGTGTAACATGTAACTTGTGCTGTGCAGGTGATATCAGAGAAGGGTCCTGTGTAACATGTAACTTGTCCTGTGCAGGTGATATCAGAGGAGGGTCCTGTGTAACATGTAACTTGTGCTGTGCAGGTGATATCAGAGAAGGGTCCTGTGTAACATGTAACTTGTGCTGTGCAGGTGATATCAGAGGAGGGTCCTGTGTAACATGTAACTTGTCCTGTGCAGGTGATATCAGAGAAGGGTCCTGTATAACATGTAACTTGTGCTGTGCAGGTGATATCAGAGGAGGGTCCTGTGTAACATGTAACTTGTGCTGTGCAGGTGATATCAGAGAAGGGTCCTGTGTAACATGTAACTTGTGCTGTGCAGGTGATATCAGAGAAGGGTCCTGTGTAACATGTAACTTGTGCTGTGCAGGTGATATCAGAGAAGGGTCCTGTGTAACATGTAACTTGTCCTGTGCAGGTGATAGAGAAGGGTCCTGTGTAACATGTAACTTGTCCTGTGCAGGTGATATCAGAGAAGGGTCCTGTGTAACATGTAACTTGTGCTGTGCAGGTGATATCAGAGGAGGGTCCTGTGTAACATGTAACTTGTGCTGTGCAGGTGATATCAGAGGAGGGTCCTGTGTAACATGTAACTTGTGCTGTGCAGGTGATATCAGAGGAGGGTCCTGTGTAACATGTAACTTGTGCTGTGCAGGTGATATCAGAGAAGGGTCCTGTGTAACATGTAACTTGTGCTGTGCAGGTGATATCAGAGAAGGGTCCTGTGTAACATGTAACCTGTGCTGTGCAGGTGATATCAGAGGAGGGTCCTGTGTAACATGTAACTTGTGCTGTGCAGGTGATATCAGAGGAGGGTCCTGTGTAACATGTAACTTGTGCTGTGCAGGTGATATCAGAGAAGGGTCCTGTGTAACATGTAACTTGTGCTGTGCAGGTGATATCAGAGAAGGGTCCTGTGTAACATGTAACTTGTCCTGTGCAGGTGATATCAGAGGAGGGTCTTGTGTAACATGTAACTTGTGCTGTGCAGGTGATATCAGAGGAGGGTCCTGTGTAACATGTAACTTGTCCTGTGCAGGTGATATCAGAGAAGGGTCCTGTGTAACATGTAACTTGTCCTGTGCAGGTGATATCAGAGAAGGGTCCTGTGTAACATGTAACTTGTCCTGTGCAGGTGATATCAGAGAAGGGTCCTGTGTAACATGTAACTTGTCCTGTGCAGGTGATATCAGAGAAGGGTCCTGTGTAACATGTAACTTGTCCTGTACAGGTGATATCAGAGGAGGGTCCTGTGTAACATGTAACTTGTGCTGTACAGGTGATATCAGAGAAGGGTCCTGTGTAACATGTAACTTGTGCTGTGCAGGTGATATCAGAGAAGGGTCCTGTGTAACATGTAACTTGTGCTGTGCAGGTGATATCAGAGAAGGGTCCTGTGTAACATGTAACTTGTGCTGTGCAGGTGATATCAGAGAAGGGTCCTGTGTAACATGTAACTTGTGCTGTGCAGGTGATATCAGAGAAGGGTCCTGTGTGACATGTAACTTGTGCTGTGCAGGTGATATCAGAGAAGGGTCCTGTGTAACATGTAACTTGTGCTGTGCAGGTGATATCAGAGAAGGGTCCTGTGTAACATGTAACTTGTGCTGTGCAGGTGATATCAGAGAAGGGTCCTGTGTAACATGTAACTTGTGCTGTGCAGGTGATATCAGAGGAGGGTCCTGTGTAACATGTAACTTGTGCTGTGCAGGTGATATCAGAGAAGGGTCCTGTGTAACATGTAACTTGTGCTGTGCAGGTGATATCAGAGAAGGGTCCTGTGTAACATGTAACTTGTGCTGTGCAGGTGATATCAGAGAAGGGTCCTGTGTAACATGTAACTTGTGCTGTGCAGGTGATATCAGAGAAGGGTCCTGTGTAACATGTAACTTGTCCTGTGCAGGTGATATCAGAGAAGGGTCCTGTGTAACATGTAACTTGTGCTGTGCAGGTGATATCAGAGAAGGGTCCTGTGTAACATGTAACTTGTGCTGTGCAGGTGATATCAGAGAAGGGTCCTGTGTAACATGTAACTTGTGCTGTGCAGGTGATATCAGAGGAGGGTCCTGTGTAACATGTAACTTGTGCTGTGCAGGTGATATCAGAGAAGGGTCCTGTGTGACATGTAACTTGTCCTGTGCAGGTGATATCAGAGGAGGGTCCTGTGTAACATGTAACTTGTGCTGTGCAGGTGATATCAGAGGAGGGTCCTGTGTAACATGTAACTTGTCCTGTGCAGGTGATATCAGAGGAGGGGTCCTGTGTAACATGTAACTTGTCCTGTGCAGGTGATATCAGAGGAGGGTCCTGTGTAACATGTAACTTGTGCTGTGCAGGTGATATCAGAGAAGGGTCCTGTGTAACTTGTCCTGTGCAGGTGATATCAGAGAAGGGTCCTGTGTAACATGTAACTTGTGCTGTGCAGGTGATATCAGAGAAGGGTCCTGTGTAACATGTAACTTGTGCTGTGCAGGTGATATCAGAGAAGGGTCCTGTGTAACTTGTCCTGTGCAGGTGATATCAGAGAAGGGTCCTGTGTAACATGTAACTTGTCCTGTGCAGGTGATGTCAGAGAAGGGTCCTGTGTAACATGTAACTTGTCCTGTGCAGGTGATATCAGAGGAGGGTCCTGTGTAACATGTAACTTGTGCTGTGCAGGTGATATCAGAGAAGGGTCCTGTGTAACATGTAACTTGTGCTGTGCAGGTGATATCAGAGAAGGGTCCTGTGTAACATGTAACTTGTGCTGTGCAGGTGATATCAGAGGAGGGTCCTGTGTAACATGTAACTTGTGCTGTGCAGGTGATATCAGAGAAGGGTCCTGTGTAACATGTAACTTGTGCTGTGCAGGTGATATCAGAGAAGGGTCCTGTGTAACATGTAACTTGTGCTGTGCAGGTGATATCAGAGAAGGGTCCTGTGTAACATGTAACTTGTGCTGTGCAGGTGATATCAGAGGAGGGTCCTGTGTAACATGTAACTTGTGCTGTGCAGGTGATATCAGAGAAGGGTCCTGTGTAACATGTAACTTGTGCTGTGCAGGTGATATCAGAGAAGGGTCCTGTGTAACATGTAACTTGTGCTGTGCAGGTGATATCAGAGGAGGGTCCTGTGTAACATGTAACTTGTCCTGTGCAGGTGATATCAGAGAAGGGTCCTGTATAACATGTAACTTGTGCTGTGCAGGTGATATCAGAGGAGGGTCCTGTGTAACATGTAACTTGTGCTGTGCAGGTGATATCAGAGAAGGGTCCTGTGTAACATGTAACTTGTGCTGTGCAGGTGATATCAGAGGAGGGTCCTGTGTAACATGTAACTTGTGCTGTGCAGGTGATATCAGAGAAGGGTCCTGTGTAACATGTAACTTGTCCTGTGCAGGTGATATCAGAGAAGGGTCCTGTGTAACATGTAACTTGTCCTGTGCAGGTGATATCAGAGGAGGGTCCTGTGTAACATGTAACTTGTCCTGTGCAGGTGATATCAGAGAAGGGTCCTGTGTAACATGTAACTTGTCCTGTGCAGGTGATATCAGAGGAGGGTCCTGTGTAACATGTAACTTGTCCTGTGCAGGTGATATCAGAGAAGGGTCCTGTGTAACCTGTAACTTGTGTTGTGCAGGTGATATCAGAGAAGGGTCCTGTGTAACATGTAACTTGTGCTGTGCAGGTGATATCAGAGGAGGGTCCTGTGTAACATGTAACTTGTGCTGTGCAGGTGATATCAGAGAAGGGTCCTGTGTAACATGTAACTTGTCCTGTGCAGGTGATATCAGAGAAGGGTCCTGTGTAACATGTAACTTGTGCTGTGCAGGTGATATCAGAGGAGGGTCCTGTGTGACATGTAACTTGTGCTGTGCCGGTGATATCAGAGGAGGGTCCTGTGTAACATGTAACTTGTGCTGTGCAGGTGATATCAGAGAAGGGTCCTGTGTAACATGTAACTTGTCCTGTGCAGGTGATATCAGAGAAGGGTCCTGTGTAACATGTAACTTGTGCTGTGCAGGTGATATCAGAGGAGGGTCCTGTGTAACATGTAACTTGTGCTGTGCAGGTGATATCAGAGGAGGGTCCTGTGTAACATGTAACTTGTGCTGTGCAGGTGATATCAGAGAAGGGTCCTGTGTAACATGTAACTTGTGCTGTGCAGGTGATATCAGAGAAGGGTCCTGTGTAACATGTAACTTGTGTTGTGCAGGTGATATCAGAGAAGGGTCCTGTGTAACATGTAACTTGTGCTGTGCAGGTGATATCAGAGGAGGGTCCTGTGTAACATGTAACTTGTGCTGTGCAGGTGATATCAGAGAAGGGTCCTGTGTAACATGTAACTTGTCCTGTGCAGGTGATATCAGAGAAGGGTCCTGTGTAACATGTAACTTGTCCTGTGCAGGTGATATCAGAGAAGGGTCCTGTGTAACATGTAACTTGTGCTGTGCAGGTGATATCAGAGAAGGGTCCTGTGTAACATGTAACTTGTGCTGTGCAGGTGATATCAGAGGAGGGTCCTGTGTAACATGTAACTTGTGCTGTACAGGTGATATCAGAGAAGGGTCCTGTGTAACATGTAACTTGTGCTGTGCAGGTGATATCAGAGGAGGGTCCTGTGTAACATGTAACTTGTGCTGTGCAGGTGATATCAGAGGAGGGTCCTGTGTAACATGTAACTTGTGCTGTACAGGTGATATCAGAGAAGGGTCCTGTGTAACATGTAACTTGTGCTGTGCAGGTGATATCAGAGAAGGGTCCTGTGTAACATGTAACTTGTGCTGTGCAGGTGATATCAGAGAAGGGTCCTGTGTAACATGTAACTTGTGCTGTGCAGGTGATATCAGAGAAGGGTCCCGTGTAACATGTAACTTGTGCTGTGCAGGTGATATCAGAGAAGGGTCCCGTGTAACATGTAACTTGTCCTGTGCAGGTGATATCAGAGGAGGGTCCTGTGTAACATGTAACTTGTGCTGTGCAGGTGATATCAGAGGAGGGTCCTGTGTAACATGTAACTTGTGCTGTGCAGGTGATATCAGAGGAGAGTCCTGTGTAACATGTAACTTGTGCTGTGCAGGTGATATCAGAGAAGGGTCCTGTGTAACATGTAACTTGTGCTGTGCAGGTGATATCAGAGGAGGGTCCTGTGTAACATGTAACTTGTCCTGTGCAGGTGATATCAGAGGAGGGTCCTGTGTAACATGTAACTTGTGCTGTGCAGGTGATATCAGAGAAGGGTCCTGTGTAACATGTAACTTGTGCTGTGCAGGTGATATCAGAGGAGGGTCCTGTGTAACATGTAACTTGTCCTGTGCCGGTGATATCAGAGAAGGGTCCTGTGTAACATGTAACTTGTCCTGTGCAGGTGATATCAGAGAAGGGTCCTGTGTAACATGTAACTTGTGCTGTGCAGGTGATATCAGAGGAGGGTCCTGTGTAACATGTAACTTGTGCTGTGCAGGTGATATCAGAGGAGGGTCCTGTGTAACATGTAACTTGTGCTGTACAGGTGATATCAGAGAAGGGTCCTGTGTAACATGTAACTTGTGCTGTGCAGGTGATATCAGAGGAGGGTCCTGTGTAACATGTAACTTGTCCTGTGCAGGTGATATCAGAGGAGGGTCCTGTGTAACATGTAACTTGTGCTGTACAGGTGATATCAGAGAAGGGTCCTGTGTAACATGTAACTTGTGCTGTGCAGGTGATATCAGAGAAGGGTCCTGTGTAACATGTAACTTGTGCTGTGCAGGTGATATCAGAGAAGGGTCCTGTGTAACATGTAACTTGTGCTGTGCAGGTGATATCAGAGAAGGGTCCTGTGTAACATGTAACTTGTGCTGTGCAGGTGATATCAGAGGAGGGTCCTGTGTAACATGTAACTTGTGCTGTGCGGGTGATATCAGAGAAGGGTCCTGTGTAACATGTAACTTGTCCTGTGCAGGTGATATCAGAGGAGGGTCCTGTGTAACATGTAACTTGTCCTGTGCAGGTGATATCAGAGGAGGGTCCTGTGTAACATGTAACTTGTGCTGTGCAGGTGATATCAGAGGAGGGTCCTGTGTAACATGTAACTTGTGCTGTGCAGGTGATATCAGAGAAGGGTCCTGTGTAACATGTAACTTGTGCTGTGCAGGTGATATCAGAGAAGGGTCCTGTGTAACATGTAACTTGTGCTGTGCGGGTGATATCAGAGAAGGGTCCTGTGTAACATGTAACTTGTCCTGTGCAGGTGATATCAGAGGAGGGTCCTGTGTAACATGTAACTTGTCCTGTGCAGGTGATATCAGAGGAGGGTCCTGTGTAACATGTAACTTGTGCTGTGCAGGTGATATCAGAGGAGGGTCCTGTGTAACATGTAACTTGTGCTGTGCAGGTGATATCAGAGAAGGGTCCTGTGTAACATGTAACTTGTGCTGTGCAGGTGATATCAGAGGAGGGTCCTGTGTAACATGTAACTTGTGCTGTGCGGGTGATATCAGAGAAGGGTCCTGTGTAACATGTAACTTGTCCTGTGCAGGTGATATCAGAGGAGGGTCCTGTGTAACATGTAA
This sequence comes from Rhinoderma darwinii, assembly GCF_050947455.1. Lineage (NCBI taxonomy): Eukaryota > Metazoa > Chordata > Amphibia > Anura > Rhinodermatidae > Rhinoderma > Rhinoderma darwinii. The sequence goes on from NW_027461787.1 coordinate 614,347, forward strand.
CTTGTCCTGTGCAGGTGATATCAGAGAAGGGTCCTGTGTAACATGTAACTTGTGCTGTGCAGGTGATATCAGAGGAGGGTCCTGTGTAACATGTAACTTGTGCTGTGCAGGTGATATCAGAGAAGGGTCCTGTGTAACATGTAACTTGTGCTGTGCAGGTGATATCAGAGGAGGGTCCTGTGTAACATGTAACTTGTGCTGTGCAGGTGATATCAGAGGAGGGTCCTGTGTAACATGTAACTTGTGCTGTGCAGGTGATATCAGAGAAGGGTCCTGTGTAACATGTAACTTGTGCTGTGCAGGTGATATCAGAGGAGGGTCCTGTGTAACATGTAACTTGTGCTGTGCCGGTGATATCAGAGAAGGGTCCTGTGTAACATGTAACTTGTGCTGTGCAGGTGATATCAGAGAAGGGTCCTGTGTAACATGTAACTTGTGCTGTGCAGGTGATATCAGAGGAGGGTCCTGTGTAACATGTAACTTGTGCTGTGCCGGTGATATCAGAGAAGGGTCCTGTGTAACATGTAACTTGTGCTGTGCAGGTGATATCAGAGGAGGGTCCTGTGTAACATGTAACTTGTCCTGTGCAGGTGATATCAGAGGAGGGTCCTGTGTAACATGTAACTTGTGCTGTGCAGGTGATATCAGAGGAGGGTCCTGTGTAACATGTAACTTGTCCTGTGCAGGTGATATCAGAGAAGGGTCCTGTGTAACATGTAACTTGTGCTGTGCAGGTGATATCAGAGAAGGGTCCTGTGTAACATGTAACTTGTGCTGTGCCGGTGATATCAGAGAAGGGTCCTGTGTAACATGTAACTTGTGCTGTGCAGGTGATATCAGAGGAGGGTCCTGTGTAACATGTAACTTGTGCTGTGCAGGTGATATCAGAGGAGGGTCCTGTGTGACATGTAACTTGTGCTGTGCAGGTGATATCAGAGGAGGGTCCTGTGTAACATGTAACTTGTGCTGTGCAGGTGATATCAGAGAAGGGTCCTGTGTAACATGTAACTTGTGCTGTGCAGGTGATATCAGAGAAGGGTCCTGTGTAACATGTAACTTGTCCTGTGCAGGTGATATCAGAGGAGGGTCCTGTGTAACATGTAACTTGTGCTGTGCAGGTGATATCAGAGGAGGGTCCTGTGTAACATGTAACTTGTGCTGTGCAGGTGATATCAGAGGAGGGTCCTGTGTAACATGTAACTTGTGCTGTGCAGGTGATATCAGAGGAGGGTCCTGTGTAACATGTAACTTGTGCTGTGCAGGTGATATCAGAGAAGGGTCCTGTGTAACATGTAACTTGTCCTGTGCAGGTGATATCAGAGGAGGGTCCTGTGTAACATGTAACTTGTCCTGTGCAGGTGATATCAGAGGAGGGTCCTGTGTAACATGTAACTTGTGCTGTGCAGGTGATATCAGAGAAGGGTCCTGTGTAACATGTAACTTGTGCTGTGCAGGTGATATCAGAGAAGGGTCCTGTGTAACCTGTAACTTGTGTTGTGCAGGTGATATCAGAGAAGGGTCCTGTGTAACATGTAACTTGTGCTGTGCAGGTGATATCAGAGAAGGGTCCTGTGTAACCTGTAACTTGTGTTGTGCAGGTGATATCAGAGAAGGGTCCTGTGTAACATGTAACTTGTGCTGTGCAGGTGATATCAGAGAAGGGTCCTGTGTAACATGTAACTTGTGCTGTGCAGGTGATATCAGAGAAGGGTCCTGTGTAACATGTAACTTGTGCTGTGCAGGTGATATCAGAGAAGGGTCCTGTGTAACATGTAACTTGTGCTGTGCAGGTGATATCAGAGGAGGGTCCTGTGTAACATGTAACTTGTGCTGTGCAGGTGATATCAGAGAAGGGTCCTGTGTAACATGTAACTTGTGCTGTGCAGGTGATATCAGAGAAGGGTCCTGTGTAACATGTAACTTGTGCTGTGCAGGTGATATCAGAGAAGGGTCCTGTGTAACATGTAACTTGTGCTGTGCAGGTGATATCAGAGAAGGGTCCTGTGTAACATGTAACTTGTGCTGTGCAGGTGATATCAGAGGAGGGTCCTGTGTAACATGTAACTTGTGCTGTGCAGGTGATATCAGAGGAGGGTCCTGTGTAACATGTAACTTGTGCTGTGCAGGTGATATCAGAGAAGGGTCCTGTGTAACATGTAACTTGTGCTGTGCAGGTGATATCAGAGGAGGGTCCTGTGTAACATGTAACTTGTGCTGTGCAGGTGATATCAGAGGAGGGTCCTGTGTAACATGTAACTTGTCCTGTGCAGGTGATGTCAGAGAAGGGTCCTGTGTAACATGTAACTTGTCCTGTGCAGGTGATATCAGAGAAGGGTCCTGTGTAACATGTAACTTGTCCTGTGCAGGTGATATCAGAGAAGGGTCCTATGTAACATGTAACTTGTGCTGTGCAGGTGATATCAGAGAAGGGTCCTGTGTAACTTGTCCTGTGCAGGTGATATCAGAGGAGGGTCCTGTGTAACATGTAACTTGTCCTGTGCAGGTGATATCAGAGGAGGGTCCTGTGTAACATGTAACTTGTGCTGTGCAGGTGATATCAGAGAAGGGTCCTGTGTAACATGTAACTTGTGCTGTGCAGGTGATATCAGAGGAGGGTCCTGTGTAACATGTAACTTGTGCTGTGCAGGTGATATCAGAGAAGGGTCCTGTGTAACATGTAACTTGTGCTGTGCAGGTGATATCAGAGGAGGGTCCTGTGTAACATGTAACTTGTGCTGTGCAGGTGATATCAGAGAAGGGTCCTGTGTAACATGTAACTTGTGCTGTGCAGGTGATATCAGAGGAGGGTCCTGTGTAACATGTAACTTGTCCTGTGCAGGTGATATCAGAGAAGGGTCCTGTGTAACATGTAACTTGTGCTGTGCAGGTGATATCAGAGGAGGGTCCTGTGTAACATGTAACTTGTGCTGTGCAGGTGATATCAGAGGAGGGTCCTGTGTAACATGTAACTTGTCCTGTGCAGGTGATATCAGAGAAGGGTCCTGTGTAACATGTAACTTGTGCTGTGCAGGTGATATCAGAGAAGGGTCCTGTGTAACCTGTAACTTGTGTTGTGCAGGTGATATCAGAGAAGGGTCCTGTGTAACATGTAACTTGTGCTGTGCAGGTGATATCAGAGAAGGGTCCTGTGTAACATGTAACTTGTGCTGTGCAGGTGATATCAGAGAAGGGTCCTGTGTAACATGTAACTTGTGCTGTGCAGGTGATATCAGAGGAGGGTCCTGTGTAACATGTAACTTGTGCTGTGCAGGTGATATCAGAGAAGTGTCCTGTGTAACATGTAACTTGTGCTGTGCAGGTGATATCAGAGGAGGGTCCTGTGTAACATGTAACTTGTGCTGTGCAGGTGATATCAGAGAAGGGTCCTGTGTAACATGTAACTTGTGCTGTGCAGGTGATATCAGAGAAGGGTCCTGTGTAACATGTAACTTGTGTTGTGCAGGTGATATCAGAGAAGGGTCCTGTGTAACATCTAACTTGTCCTGTGCAGGTGATAGAGAAGGGTCCTGTGTAACATGTAACTTGTGCTGTGCAGGTGATATCAGAGAAGGGTCCTGTGTAACATGTAACTTGTCCTGTGCAGGTGATATCAGAGAAGGGTCCTGTGTAACATGTAACTTGTGCTGTGCAGGTGATATCAGAGGAGGGTCCTGTGTAACATGTAACTTGTGCTGTGCAGGTGATATCAGAGAAGGGTCCTGTGTAACCTGTAACTTGTGTTGTGCAGGTGATATCAGAGAAGGGTCCTGTGTAACATGTAACTTGTGCTGTGCAGGTGATATCAGAGGAGGGTCCTGTGTAACATGTAACTTGTGCTGTGCAGGTGATATCAGAGAAGGGTCCTGTGTAACATGTAACTTGTCCTGTGCAGGTGATATCAGAGAAGGGTCCTGTGTAACATGTAACTTGTGCTGTGCAGGTGATATCAGAGGAGGGTCCTGTGTAACATGTAACTTGTGCTGTGCAGGTGATATCAGAGAAGGGTCCTGTGTAACATGTAACTTGTGCTGTGCAGGTGATATCAGAGGAGGGTCCTGTGTAACATGTAACTTGTCCTGTGCAGGTGATATCAGAGGAGGGTCCTGTGTAACATGTAACTTGTCCTGTGTAGGTGATATCAGAGAAGGGTCCTGTGTAACATGTAACTTGTGCTGTGCAGGTGATATCAGAGAAGGGTCCTGTGTAACATGTAACTTGTCCTGTGCAGGTGATATCAGAGAAGGGTCCTGTGTGACATGTAACTTGTGCTGTGCAGGTGATATCAGAGAAGGGTCCTGTGTAACATGTAACTTGTGCTGTGCAGGTGATATCAGAGAAGGGTCCTGTGTAACATGTAACTTGTGCTGTGCAGGTGATATCAGAGAAGGGTCCTGTGTAACATGTAACTTGTCCTGTGCAGGTGATATCAGAGAAGGGTCCTGTGTAACATGTAACTTGTCCTGTGCAGGTGATATCAGAGAAGGGTCCTGTGTAACATGTAACTTGTGCTGTGCAGGTGATATCAGAGAAGGGTCCTGTGTAACATGTAACTTGTGCTGTGCAGGTGATATCAGAGGAGGGTCCTGTGTAACATGTAACTTGTGCTGTGCAGGTGATATCAGAGGAGGGTCCTGTGTAACATGTAACTTGTGCTGTGCAGGTGATATCAGAGAAGGGTCCTGTGTGACATGTAACTTGTCCTGTGCAGGTGATATCAGAGGAGGGTCCTGTGTAACATGTAACTTGTGCTGTGCAGGTGATATCAGAGGAGGGTCCTGTGTAACATGTAACTTGTCCTGTGCAGGTGATATCAGAGGAGGGTCCTGTGTAACATGTAACTTGTGCTGTGCAGGTGATATCAGAGAAGGGTCCTGTGTAACTTGTCCTGTGCAGGTGATATCAGAGAAGGGTCCTGTGTAACATGTAACTTGTGCTGTGCAGGTGATATCAGAGAAGGGTCCTGTGTAACATGTAACTTGTGCTGTGCAGGTGATATCAGAGAAGGGTCCTGTGTAACATGTAACTTGTGCTGTGCAGGTGATATCAGAGGAGGGTCCTGTGTAACATGTAACTTGTGCTGTGCAGGTGATATCAGAGGAGGGTCCTGTGTAACATGTAACTTGTGCTGTGCAGGTGATATCAGAGAAGGGTCCTGTGTAACATGTAACTTGTGCTGTGCAGGTGATATCAGAGGAGGGTCCTGTGTAACATGTAACTTGTGCTGTGCAGGTGATATCAGAGAAGGGTCCTGTGTAACATGTAACTTGTGCTGTGCAGGTGATATCAGAGAAGGGTCCTGTGTAACATGTAACTTGTCCTGTGCAGGTGATATCAGAGAAGGGTCCTGTGTAACATGTAACTTGTGCTGTGCAGGTGATATCAGAGAAGGGTCCTGTGTAACATGTAACTTGTCCTGTGCAGGTGATATCAGAGAAGGGTCCTGTGTAACATGTAACTTGTGCTGTGCAGGTGATATCAGAGAAGGGTCCTGTGTAATATGTAACTTGTGCTGTGCAGGTGATATCAGAGAAGGGTCCTGTGTAACATGTAACTTGTCCTGTGCAGGTGATATCAGAGAAGGGTCCTGTGTAACATGTAACTTGTGCTGTGCCGGTGATATCAGAGAAGGGTCCTGTGTAACATGTAACTTGTGCTGTGCAGGTGATATCAGAGAAGGGTCCTGTGTAACATGTAACTTGTGCTGTGCAGGTGATATCAGAGAAGGGTCCTATGTAACATGTAACTTGTGCTGTGCAGGTGATATCAGAGGAGGGTCCTGTGTAACATGTAACTTGTGCTGTGCAGGTGATATCAGAGAAGGGTCCTGTGTAACATGTAACTTGTGCTGTGCAGGTGATATCAGAGGAGGGTCCTGTGTAACATGTAACTTGTGCTGTGCAGGTGATATCAGAGAAGGGTCCTGTGTAACATGTAACTTGTGCTGTGCAGGTGATATCAGAGGAGGGTCCTGTGTAACATGTAACTTGTCCTGTGCAGGTGATATCAGAGAAGGGTCCTGTGTAACATGTAACTTGTGCTGTGCAGGTGATATCAGAGGAGGGTCCTGTGTAACATGTAACTTGTGCTGTGCAGGTGATATCAGAGAAGGGTCCTGTGTAACATGTAACTTGTGCTGTGCAGGTGATATCAGAGGAGGGTCCTGTGTAACATGTAACTTGTGCTGTGCAGGTGATATCAGAGAAGGGTCCTGTGTAACATGTAACTTGTGCTGTGCAGGTGATATCAGAGAAGGGTCCTGTGTAACATGTAACTTGTCCTGTGCAGGTGATATCAGAGAAGGGTCCTGTGTAACATGTAACTTGTGCTGTGCAGGTGATATCAGAGAAGGGTCCTGTGTAACATGTAACTTGTCCTGTGCAGGTGATATCAGAGAAGGGTCCTGTGTAACATGTAACTTGTGCTGTGCAGGTGATATCAGAGGAGGGTCCTGTGTAACATGTAACTTGTGCTGTGCAGGTGATATCAGAGGAGGGTCCTGTGTAACATGTAACTTGTGCTGTGCAGGTGATATCAGAGAAGGGTCCTGTGTAACATGTAACTTGTGCTGTGCAGGTGATATCAGAGAAGGGTCCTGTGTAACATGTAACTTGTGTTGTGCAGGTGATATCAGAGAAGGGTCCTGTGTAACATGTAACTTGTGCTGTGCAGGTGATATCAGAGGAGGGTCCTGTGTAACATGTAACTTGTGCTGTGCAGGTGATATCAGAGAAGGGTCCTGTGTAACATGTAACTTGTCCTGTGCAGGTGATATCAGAGAAGGGTCCTGTGTAACATGTAACTTGTGCTGTGCAGGTGATATCAGAGAAGGGTCCTGTGTAACATGTAACTTGTGCTGTGCAGGTGATATCAGAGAAGGGTCCTGTGTAACATGTAACTTGTGCTGTGCAGGTGATATCAGAGAAGGGTCCTGTGTAACATGTAACTTGTGCTGTGCAGGTGATATCAGAGGAGGGTCCTGTGTAACATGTAACTTGTGCTGTGCAGGTGATATCAGAGGAGGGTCCTGTGTAACATGTAACTTGTGCTGTGCAGGTGATATCAGAGAAGGGTCCTGTGTAACATGTAACTTGTGCTGTGCAGGTGATATCAGAGGAGGGTCCTGTGTAACATGTAACTTGTGCTGTGCAGGTGATATCAGAGAAGGGTCCTGTGTAACATGTAACTTGTGCTGTGCAGGTGATATCAGAGGAGGGTCCTGTGTAACATGTAACTTGTCCTGTGCCGGTGATATCAGAGAAGGGTCCTGTGTAACATGTAACTTGTCCTGTGCAGGTGATATCAGAGAAGGGTCCTGTGTAACATGTAACTTGTCCTGTGCAGGTGATATCAGAGGAGGGTCCTGTGTAACATGTAACTTGTGCTGTGCAGGTGATATCAGAGGAGGGTCCTGTGTAACATGTAACTTGTGCTGTGCAGGTGATATCAGAGAAGGGTCCTGTGTAACATGTAACTTGTGCTGTGCAGGTGATATCAGAGGAGGGTCCTGTGTAACATGTAACTTGTCCTGTGCAGGTGATATCAGAGGAGGGTCCTGTGTAACATGTAACTTGTGCTGTGCAGGTGATATCAGAGAAGGGTCCTGTGTAACATGTAACTTGTGCTGTGCAGGTGATATCAGAGGAGGGTCCTGTGTAACATGTAACTTGTCCTGTGCAGGTGATATCAGAGGAGGGTCCTGTGTAACATGTAACTTGTCCTGTGCAGGTGATATCAGAGGAGGGTCCTGTGTAACATGTAACTTGTGCTGTGCAGGTGATATCAGAGGAGGGTCCTGTGTAACATGTAACTTGTGCTGTGCGGGTGATATCAGAGAAGGGTCCTGTGTAACATGTAACTTGTCCTGTGCAGGTGATATCAGAGGAGGGTCCTGTGTAACATGTAACTTGTCCTGTGCAGGTGATATCAGAGGAGGGTCCTGTGTAACATGTAACTTGTGCTGTGCAGGTGATATCAGAGGAGGGTCCTGTGTAACATGTAACTTGTGCTGTGCAGGTGATATCAGAGAAGGGTCCTGTGTAACATGTAACTTGTGCTGTGCAGGTGATATCAGAGAAGGGTCCTGTGTAACATGTAACTTGTGCTGTGCAGGTGATATCAGAGGAGGGTCCTGTGTAACATGTAACTTGTCCTGTGCAGGTGATATCAGAGGAGGGTCCTGTGTAACATGTAACTTGTCCTGTGCAGGTGATATCAGAGGAGGGTCCTGTGTAACATGTAACTTGTGCTGTGCAGGTGATATCAGAGGAGGGTCCTGTGTAACATGTAACTTGTGCTGTGCAGGTGATATCAGAGAAGGGTCCTGTGTAACATGTAACTTGTGCTGTGCAGGTGATATCAGAGGAGGGTCCTGTGTAACATGTAACTTGTGCTGTGCAGGTGATATCAGAGGAGGGTCCTGTGTAACATGTAACTTGTGCTGTGCAGGTGATATCAGAGAAGGGTCCTGTGTAACATGTAACTTGTGCTGTGCAGGTGATATCAGAGGAGGGTCCTGTGTAACATGTAACTTGTCCTGTGCAGGTGATATCAGAGAAGGGTCCTGTGTAACATGTAACTTGTGCTGTGCAGGTGATATCAGAGGAGGGTCCTGTGTAACATGTAACTTGTCCTGTGCAGGTGATATCAGAGAAGGGTCCTGTGTAACATGTAACTTGTGCTGTGCAGGTGATATCAGAGAAGGGTCCTGTGTAACATGTAACTTGTGCTGTGCAGGTGATATCAGAGAAGGGTCCTGTGTAACATGTAACTTGTGCTGTGCCGGTGATATCAGAGAAGGGTCCTGTGTAACATGTAACTTGTGCTGTGCAGGTGATATCAGAGGAGGGTCCTGTGTAACATGTAACTTGTCCTGTGCAGGTGATATCAGAGGAGGGTCCTGTGTAACATGTAACTTGTGCTGTGCAGGTGATATCAGAGAAGGGTCCTGTGTAACATGTAACTTGTGCTGTGCAGGTGATATCAGAGGAGGGTCCTGTGTGACATGTAACTTGTGCTGTGCAGGTGATATCAGAGGAGGGTCCTGTGTAACATGTAACTTGTGCTGTGCAGGTGATATCAGAGAAGGGTCCTGTGTAACATGTAACTTGTGCTGTGCAGGTGATATCAGAGAAGGGTCCTGTGTAACATGTAACTTGTCCTGTGCAGGTGATATCAGAGGAGGGTCCTGTGTAACATGTAACTTGTGCTGTGCAGGTGATATCAGAGGAGGGTCCTGTGTAACATGTAACTTGTGCTGTGCAGGTGATATCAGAGAAGGGTCCTGTGTAACATGTAACTTGTGCTGTGCAGGTGATATCAGAGAAGGGTCCTGTGTAACATGTAACTTGTGCTGTGCAGGTGATATCAGAGAAGGGTCCTGTGTAACATGTAACTTGTCCTGTGCAGGTGATATCAGAGGAGGGTCCTGTGTAACATGTAACTTGTCCTGTGCAGGTGATATCAGAGGAGGGTCCTGTGTAACATGTAACTAGTCCTGTGCAGGTGATATCAGAGAAGGGTCCTGTGTAACATGTAACTTGTCCTGTGCAGGTGATATCAGAGGAGGGTCCTGTGTAACATGTAACTTGTCCTGTGCAGGTGATATCAGAGGAGGGTCCTGTGTAACATGTAACTAGTCCTGTGCAGGTGATATCAGAGAAGTGTCCTGTGTAACATGTAACTTGTGCTGTGCAGGTGATATCAGAGAAGGGTCCTGTGTAATATGTAACTTGTCCTGTGCAGGTGATATCAGAGAAGGGTCCTGTGTAACATGTAACTTGTCCTGTGCAGGTGATATCAGAGGAGGGTCCTGTGTAACATGTAACTTGTGCTGTGCAGGTGATATCAGAGGAGGGTCCTGTGTAACATGTAACTTGTCCTGTGCAGGTGATATCAGAGAAGGGTCCTGTGTAACATGTAACTTGTGCTGTGCAGGTGATATCAGAGGAGGGTCCTGTGTAACATGTAACTTGTGCTGTGCAGGTGATATCAGAGGAGGGTCCTGTGTAACATGTAACTTGTCCTGTGCAGGTGATATCAGAGGAGGGTCCTGTGTAACATGTAACTTGTCCTGTGCAGGTGATATCAGAGAAGGGTCCTGTGTAACATGTAACTTGTGCTGTGCAGGTGATATCAGAGGAGGGTCCTGTGTAACATGTAACTTGTCCTGTGCAGGTGATATCAGAGGAGGGTCCTGTGTAACATGTAACTTGTGCTGTGCAGGTGATATCAGAGAAGGGTCCTGTGTAACATGTAACTTGTGCTGTGCAGGTGATATCAGAGAAGGGTCCTGTGTAACATGTAACTTGTGCTGTGCAGGTGATATCAGAGGAGGGTCCTGTGTAACATGTAACTTGTGCTGTGCAGGTGATATCAGAGGAGGGTCCTGTGTAACATGTAACTTGTGCTGTGCAGGTGATATCAGAGGAGGGTCCTGTGTAACATGTAACTTGTCCTGTGCAGGTGATATCAGAGAAGGGTCCTGTGTAACATGTAACTTGTGCTGTGCAGGTGATATCAGAGAAGGGTCCTGTGTAACATGTAACTTGTGCTGTGCAGGTGATATCAGAGAAGGGTCCTGTGTGACATGTAACTTGTCCTGTGCAGGTGATATCAGAGGAGGGTCCTGTGTAACATGTAACTTGTGCTGTGCAGGTGATATCAGAGAAGGGTCCTGTGTAACATGTAACTTGTGCTGTGCAGGTGATATCAGAGGAGGGTCCTGTGTAACATGTAACTTGTCCTGTGCAGGTGATATCAGAGGAGGGTCCTGTGTAACATGTAACTTGTGCTGTGCAGGTGATATCAGAGAAGGGTCCTGTGTAACATGTAACTTGTGCTGTGCAGGTGATATCAGAGAAGGGTCCTGTGTAACATGTAACTTGTGCTGTGCAGGTGATATCAGAGGAGGGTCCTGTGTAACATGTAACTTGTCCTGTGCAGGTGATATCAGAGAAGGGTCCTGTGTAACATGTAACTTGTGCTGTGCAGGTGATATCAGAGGAGGGTCCTGTGTAACATGTAACTTGTGCTGTGCAGGTGATATCAGAGAAGGGTCCTGTGTAACATGTAACTTGTGCTGTGCAGGTGATATCAGAGAAGGGTCCTGTGTAACATGTAACTTGTGCTGTGCAGGTGATATCAGAGAAGGGTCCTGTGTAACATGTAACTTGTGCTGTGCAGGTGATATCAGAGGAGGGTCCTGTGTAACATGTAACTTGTCCTGTGCAGGTGATATCAGAGAAGGGTCCTGTGTAACATGTAACTTGTGCTGTGCAGGTGATATCAGAGAAGGGTCCTGTGTAACATGTAACTTGTGCTGTGCAGGTGATATCAGAGAAGGGTCCTGTGTAACATGTAACTTGTGCTGTGCAGGTGATATCAGAGAAGGGTCCTGTGTAACATGTAACTTGTGCTGTGCAGGTGATATCAGAGAAGGGTCCTGTGTAACATGTAACTTGTGCTGTGCAGGTGATATCAGAGGAGGGTCCTGTGTAACATGTAACTTGTGCTGTGCAGGTGATATCAGAGAAGGGTCCTGTGTAACATGTAACTTGTGCTGTGCAGGTGATATCAGAGGAGGGTCCTGTGTAACATGTAACTTGTGCTGTGCAGGTGATATCAGAGAAGGGTCCTGTGTAACATGTAACTTGTCCTGTGCAGGTGATATCAGAGAAGGGTCCTGTGTAACATGTAACTTGTGCTGTGCAGGTGATATCAGAGGAGGGTCCTGTGTAACATGTAACTTGTGCTGTACAGGTGATATCAGAGAAGGGTCCTGTGTAACATGTAACTTGTGCTGTGCAGGTGATATCAGAGGAGGGTCCTGTGTAACATGTAACTTGTGCTGTGCAGGTGATATCAGAGGAGGGTCCTGTGTAACATGTAACTTGTGCTGTGCAGGTGATATCAGAGGAGGGTCCTGTGTAACATGTAACTTGTGCTGTACAGGTGATATCAGAGAAGGGTCCTGTGTAACATGTAACTTGTGCTGTGCAGGTGATATCAGAGGAGGGTCCTGTGTAACATGTAACTTGTGCTGTGCAGGTGATATCAGAGGAGGGTCCTGTGTAACATGTAACTTGTGCTGTGCGGGTGATATCAGAGAAGGGTCCTGTGTAACATGTAACTTGTGCTGTGCAGGTGATATCAGAGAAGTGTCCTGTGTAACATGTAACTTGTCCTGTGCAGGTGATATCAGAGGAGGGTCCTGTGTAACATGTAACTTGTGCTGTGCAGGTGATATCAGAGAAGGGTCCTGTGTAACATGTAACTTGTGCTGTGCAGGTGATATCAGAGGAGGGTCCTGTGTAACATGTAACTTGTGCTGTGCAGGTGATATCAGAGGAGGGTCCTGTGTAACATGTAACTTGTGCTGTACAGGTGATATCAGAGAAGGGTCCTGTGTAACATGTAACTTGTGCTGTGCAGGTGATATCAGAGGAGGGTCCTGTGTAACATGTAACTTGTGCTGTGCAGGTGATATCAGAGGAGGGTCCTGTGTAACATGTAACTTGTGCTGTGCAGGTGATATCAGAGGAGGGTCCTGTGTAACATGTAACTTGTCCTGTGCAGGTGATATCAGAGAAGGGTCCTGTGTAACATGTAACTTGTGCTGTGCAGGTGATATCAGAGAAGGGTCCTGTGTAACATGTAACTTGTCCTGTGCAGGTGATATCAGAGGAGGGTCCTGTGTAACATGTAACTTGTCCTGTGCAGGTGATATCAGAGGAGGGTCCTGTGTAACATGTAACTTGTGCTGTGCAGGTGATATCAGAGAAGGGTCCTGTGTAACATGTAACTTGTCCTGTGCAGGTGATATCAGAGAAGGGTCCTGTGTAACATGTAACTTGTGCTGTGCAGGTGATATCAGAGGAGGGTCCTGTGTAACATGTAACTTGTGCTGTGCAGGTGATATCAGAGGAGGGTCCTGTGTAACATGTAACTTGTGCTGTGCAGGTGATATCAGAGAAGGGTCCTGTGTAACATGTAACTTGTGCTGTGCCGGTGATATCAGAGAAGGGTCCTGTGTAACATGTAACTGGTGCTGTGCAGGTGATATCAGAGAAGGGTCCTGTGTAACATGTAACTTGTCCTGTGCAGGTCATATATCAGAGAAGGGTCCTGTGTAACATGTAACTTGTCCTGTGCAGGTGATATCAGAGAAGGGTCCTGTGTAACATGTAACTTGTCCTGTGCAGGTGATATCAGAGGAGGGTCCTGTGTAACATGTAACTTGTGCTGTGCAGGTGATATCAGAGAAGGGTCCTGTGTAACATGTAACTTGTCCTGTGCAGGTGATATCAGAGAAGGGTCCTGTGTAACATGTAACTTGTGCTGTGCAGGTGATATCAGAGAAGGGTCCTGTGTAACATGTAACTTGTGCTGTGCAGGTGATATCAGAGAAGGGTCCTGTGTAACATGTAACTTGTGCTGTGCAGGTGATATCAGAGAAGGGTCCTGTGTAACATGTAACTTGTGCTGTGCAGGTGATATCAGAGGAGGGTCCTGTGTAACATGTAACTTGTGCTGTGCAGGTGATATCAGAGGAGGGTCCTGTGTAACATGTAACTTGTGCTGTGCAGGTGATATCAGAGAAGGGTCCTGTGTAACATGTAACTTGTGCTGTGCAGGTGATATCAGAAGAGGGTCCTGTGTAACATGTAACTTGTGCTGTGCAGGTGATATCAGAGAAGGGTCCTGTGTAACATGTAACTTGTCCTGTGCAGGTGATATCAGAGAAGGGTCCTGTGTAACATGTAACTTGTGCTGTGCAGGTGATATCAGAGGAGGGTCCTGTGTAACATGTAACTTGTGCTGTACAGGTGATATCAGAGAAGGGTCCTGTGTAACATGTAACTTGTGCTGTGCAGGTGATATCAGAGGAGGGTCCTGTGTAACATGTAACTTGTGCTGTGCAGGTGATATCAGAGGAGGGTCCTGTGTAACATGTAACTTGTGCTGTGCAGGTGATATCAGAGGAGGGTCCTGTGTAACATGTAACTTGTGCTGTACAGGTGATATCAGAGAAGGGTCCTGTGTAACATGTAACTTGTGCTGTGCAGGTGATATCAGAGGAGGGTCCTGTGTAACATGTAACTTGTGCTGTGCAGGTGATATCAGAGGAGGGTCCTGTGTAACATGTAACTTGTGCTGTGCCGGTGATATCAGAGAAGGGTCCTGTGTAACATGTAACTTGTGCTGTGCAGGTGATATCAGAGGAGGGTCCTGTGTAACATGTAACTTGTCCTGTGCAGGTGATATCAGAGGAGGGTCCTGTGTAACATGTAACTTGTGCTGTGCAGGTGATATCAGAGAAGGGTCCTGTGTAACATGTAACTTGTGCTGTGCAGGTGATATCAGAGGAGGGTCCTGTGTAACATGTAACTTGTGCTGTGCAGGTGATATCAGAGAAGGGTCCTGTGTAACATGTAACTTGTGCTGTGCAGGTGATATCAGAGAAGGGTCCTGTGTAACATGTAACTTGTGCTGTGCAGGTGATATCAGAGGAGGGTCCTGTGTAACATGTAACTTGTGCTGTACAGGTGATATCAGAGAAGGGTCCTGTGTAACATGTAACTTGTGCTGTGCAGGTGATATCAGAGGAGGGTCCTGTGTAACATGTAACTTGTGCTGTGCAGGTGATATCAGAGGAGGGTCCTGTGTAACATGTAACTTGTGCTGTGCAGGTGATATCAGAGGAGGGTCCTGTGTAACATGTAACTTGTGCTGTGCCGGTGATATCAGAGAAGGGTCCTGTGTAACATGTAACTTGTGCTGTGCAGGTGATATCAGAGGAGGGTCCTGTGTAACATGTAACTTGTCCTGTGCAGGTGATATCAGAGGAGGGTCCTGTGTAACATGTAACTTGTGCTGTGCAGGTGATATCAGAGAAGGGTCCTGTGTAACATGTAACTTGTCCTGTGCAGGTGATATCAGAGAAGGGTCCTGTGTAACATGTAACTTGTGCTGTGCAGGTGATATCAGAGGAGGGTCCTGTGTAACATGTAACTTGTGCTGTGCAGGTGATATCAGAGGAGGGTCCTGTGTAACATGTAACTTGTGCTGTGCAGGTGATATCAGAGAAGGGTCCTGTGTAACATGTAACTTGTGCTGTGCCGGTGATATCAGAGAAGGGTCCTGTGTAACATGTAACTTGTCCTGTGCAGGTGATATCAGAGAAGGGTCCTGTGTAACATGTAACTGGTGCTGTGCAGGTGATATCAGAGAAGGGTCCTGTGTAACATGTAACTTGTGCTGTGCAGGTGATATCAGAGGAGGGTCCTGTGTAACATGTAACTTGTCCTGTGCAGGTGATATCAGAGGAGGGTCCTGTGTAACATGTAACTTGTGCTGTGCAGGTGATATCAGAGAAGGGTCCTGTGTAACATGTAACTTGTCCTGTGCAGGTGATATCAGAGAAGGGTCCTGTGTAACATGTAACTTGTCCTGTGCAGGTGATATCAGAGGAGGGTCCTGTGTAACATGTAACTTGTGCTGTGCAGGTGATATCAGAGAAGGGTCCTGTGTGACATGTAACTTGTCCTGTGCAGGTGATATCAGAGGAGGGTCCTGTGTAACATGTAACTTGTGCTGTGCAGGTGATATCAGAGGAGGGTCCTGTGTAACATGTAACTTGTGCTGTGCAGGTGATATCAGAGGAGGGTCCTGTGTAACATGTACCTTGTGCTGTGCAGGTGATATCAGAGAAGGGTCCTGTGTAACATGTAACTTGTGCTGTGCAGGTGATATCAGAGAAGGGTCCTGTGTAACATGTAACTTGTGCTGTGCAGGTGATATCAGAGGAGGGTCCTGTGTAACATGTAACTTGTCCTGTGCAGGTGATATCAGAGGAGGGTCCTGTGTAACATGTAACTTGTGCTGTGCAGGTGATATCAGAGAAGGGTCCTGTGTAACATGTAACTTGTGCTGTGCAGGTGATATCAGAGGAGGGTCCTGTGTAACATGTAACTTGTGCTGTGCAGGTGATATCAGAGAAGGGTCCTGTGTAACATGTAACTTGTGCTGTGCAGGTGATATCAGAGGAGGGTCCTGTGTAACATGTAACTTGTGCTGTGCAGGTGATATCAGAGAAGGGTCCTGTGTAACATGTAACTTGTGCTGTGCAGGTGATATCAGAGGAGGGTCCTGTGTAACATGTAACTTGTCCTGTGCAGGTGATATCAGAGAAGGGTCCTGTGTAACATGTTACTTGTCCTGTGCAGGTGATATCAGAGAAGGGTCCTGTGTAACATGTAACTTGTGCTGTGCAGGTGATATCAGAGAAGGGTCCTGTGTAACATGTAACTTGTCCTGTGCAGGTGATATCAGAGGAGGGTCCTGTGTAACATGTAACTTGTCCTGTGCAGGTGATATCAGAGGAGGGTCCTGTGTAACATGTAACTTGTCCTGTGCAGGTGATATCAGAGAAGGGTCCTGTGTGACATGTAACTTGTCCTGTGCAGGTGATATCAGAGAAGGGTCCTGTGTAACATGTAACTTGTGCTGTGCAGGTGATATCAGAGAAGGGTCCTGTGTAACATGTAACTTGTCCTGTGCAGGTGATATCAGAGGAGGCTCCTGTGTAACATGTAACTTGTCCTGTGCAGGTGATATCAGAGGAGGGTCCTGTGTAACATGTAACTTGTGCTGTGCAGGTGATATCAGAGGAGGGTCCTGTGTAACATGTAACTTGTGCTGTGCAGGTGATATCAGAGGAGGGTCCTGTGTAACATGTAACTTGTCCTGTGCAGGTGATATCAGAGGAGGGTCCTGTGTAACATGTAACTTGTGCTGTGCAGGTGATATCAGAGAAGGGTCCTGTGTAACATGTAACTTGTGCTGTGCAGGTGATATCAGAGAAGGGTCCTGTGTAACATGTAACTTGTGCTGTGCAGGTGATATCAGAGAAGGGTCCTGTGTAACATGTAACTTGTGCTGTGCAGGTGATATCAGAGAAGGGTCCTGTGTAACATGTAACTTGTGCTGTGCAGGTGATATCAGAGAAGGGTCCTGTGTAACATGTAACTTGTCCTGTGCAGGTGATATCAGAGAAGGGTCCTGTGTAACATGTAACTTGTGCTGTGCAGGTGATATCAGAGGAGGGTCCTGTGTAACATGTAACTTGTGCTGTGCAGGTGATATCAGAGGAGGGTCCTGTGTAACATGTAACTTGTGCTGTGCAGGTGATATCAGAGAAGGGTCCTGTGTAACATGTAACTTGTCCTGTGCAGGTGATATCAGAGAAGGGTCCTGTGTAACATGTAACTTGTGCTGTGCAGGTGATATCAGAGAAGGGTCCTGTGTAACATGTAACTTGTGCTGTACAGGTGATATCAGAGGAGGGTCCTGTGTAACATGTAACTTGTGCTGTGCAGGTGATATCAGAGGAGGGTCCTGTGTAACATGTAACTTGTCCTGTGCAGGTGATATCAGAGGAGGGTCCTGTGTAACATGTAACTTGTGCTGTGCAGGTGATATCAGAGAAGGGTCCTGTGTAACATGTAACTTGTGCTGTGCAGGTGATATCAGAGAAGGGTCCTGTGTAACATGTAACTTGTGCTGTGCAGGTGATATCAGAGGAGGGTCCTGTGTAACATGTAACTTGTGCTGTGCAGGTGATATCAGAGGAGGGTCCTGTGTAACATGTAACTTGTCCTGTGCAGGTGATATCAGAGAAGGGTCCTGTGTAACATGTAACTTGTCCTGTGCAGGTGATATCAGAGAAGGGTCCTGTGTAACATGTAACTTGTGCTGTGCAGGTGATATCAGAGGAGGGTCCTGTGTGACATGTAACTTGTGCTGTGCAGGTGATATCAGAGAAGGGTCCTGTGTAACATGTAACTTGTGCTGTGCAGGTGATATCAGAGAAGTGTCCTGTGTAACATGTAACTTGTGCTGTGCAGGTGATATCAGAGAAGGGTCCTGTGTAACATGTAACTTGTGCTGTGCAGGTGATATCAGAGAAGGGTCCTGTGTAACATGTAACTTGTGCTGTGCAGGTGATATCAGAGAAGGGTCCTGTGTAACATGTAACTTGTCCTGTGCAGGTGATATCAGAGGAGGGTCCTGTGTAACATGTAACTTGTGCTGTGCAGGTGATATCAGAGGAGGGTCCTGTGTAACATGTAACTTGTCCTGTGCAGGTGATATCAGAGAAGGGTCCTGTGTAACATGTAACTTGTCCTGTGCAGGTGATATCAGAGGAGGGTCCTGTGTAACATGTAACTTGTCCTGTGCAGGTGATATCAGAGAAGGGTCCTGTGTAACATGTAACTTGTGCTGTGCAGGTGATATCAGAGGAGGGTCCTGTGTAACATGTAACTTGTGCTGTGCAGGTGATATCAGAGGAGGGTCCTGTGTAACATGTAACTTGTGCTGTGCAGGTGATATCAGAGAAGGGTCCTGTGTAACATGTAACTTGTGCTGTGCAGGTGATATCAGAGGAGGGTCCTGTGTAACATGTAACTTGTCCTGTGCAGGTGATATCAGAGGAGGGTCCTGTGTAACATGTAACTTGTGCTGTGCAGGTGATATCAGAGAAGGGTCCTGTGTAACATGTAACTTGTGCTGTGCAGGTGATATCAGAGAAGGGTCCTGTGTAACATGTAACTTGTGCTGTGCAGGTGATATCAGAGAAGGGTCCTGTGTAACATGTAACTTGTGCTGTGCAGGTGATATCAGAGAAGGGTCCTGTGTAACATGTAACTTGTCCTGTGCAGGTGATATCAGAGGAGGGTCCTGTGTAACATGTAACTTGTGCTGTGCAGGTGATATCAGAGGAGGGTCCTGTGTAACATGTAACTTGTGCTGTGCAGGTGATATCAGAGGAGGGTCCTGTGTAACATGTAACTTGTGCTGTGCAGGTGATATCAGAGGAGGGTCCTGTGTAACATGTAACTTGTGCTGTGCAGGTGATATCAGAGAAGGGTCCTGTGTAACATGTAACTTGTGCTGTGCAGGTGATATCAGAGGAGGGTCCTGTGTAACATGTAACTTGTGCTGTGCAGGTGATATCAGAGGAGGGTCCTGTGTAACATGTAACTTGTCCTGTGCAGGTGATATCAGAGGAGGGTCCTGTGTAACATGTAACTTGTCCTGTGCAGGTGATATCAGAGAAGGGTCCTGTGTAACATGTAACTTGTCCTGTGCAGGTGATATCAGAGGAGGGTCCTGTGTAACATGTAACTTGTGCTGTGAAGGTGATATCAGAGAAGGGTCCTGTGTAACATGTAACTTGTCCTGTGCAGGTGATATCAGAGGAGGGTCCTGTGTAACATGTAACTTGTCCTGTGCAGGTGATATCAGAGGAGGGTCCTGTGTAACATGTAACTTGTGCTGTGCAGGTGATATCAGAGAAGGGTCCTGTGTAACATGTAACTTGTGCTGTGCAGGTGATATCAGAGAAGGCTCCTGTGTAACATGTAACTTGTCCTGTGCAGGTGATATCAGAGGAGGGTCCTGTGTAACATGTAACTTGTGCTGTGCAGGTGATATCAGAGAAGGGTCCTGTGTAACATGTAACTTGTGCTGTGCAGGTGATATCAGAGGAGGGTCCTGTGTAACATGTAACTTGTGCTGTGCAGGTGATATCAGAGGAGGGTCCTGTGTAACATGTAACTTGTCCTGTGCAGGTGATATCAGAGAAGGGTCCTGTGTAACATGTAACTTGTGCTGTGCAGGTGATATCAGAGAAGGGTCCTGTGTAACATGTAACTTGTCCTGTGCAGGTGATATCAGAGAAGGGTCCTGTGTAACATGTAACTTGTGCTGTGCAGGTGATATCAGAGAAGGGTCCTGTGTAACATGTAACTTGTGCTGTGCAGGTGATATCAGAGGAGGGTCCTGTGTAACATGTAACTTGTCCTGTGCAGGTGATATCAGAGGAGGGTCCTGTGTAACATGTAATTTGTGCTGTGCAGGTGATATCAGGGGAGGGTCCTGTGTAACATGTAACTTGTCCTGTGCAGGTGATATCAGAGAAGGGTCCTGTGTAACATGTAACTTGTGCTGTGCAGGTGATATCAGAGGAGGGTCCTGACCGTCATTGCATCGACTATTTAGGTAAATCAGCGAAAAATAACATTTGCATAATAATTTAGAACGCGGTGTATTATCATCTGTGTACGTGTCTCTTCATGACAGACGCCTTACGACACACACGCCGACACCATACATACCACACAACAAACACACACAGACGCCACATCACGCAGGCGCCACATCACGCAGGCGCCACATCACGCAGGCGCCACATCATGCAGGCGCCACATCACACAGAGCCACATCACGCAGGCGCCACAACACGCAGGCGCCACATCACACAGGCGCCACATCACACAGGCGCCATATCACACAGCGCCACATCACACAGGCGCCACATCACACAGAGCCACATCACGCAGGCGCCACATCACACAGGCGCCACATCACACAGGCGCCACATCACACAGGCGCCACATCACGCAGGCGCCACATCACGCAGGCGCCACATCACGCAGGCGCCACATCACGCAGGCGCCACATCACGCAGGCGCCACATCACGCAGGCGCCACATCACACAGCGCCACATCACACAGCGCCACATCACACAGCGCCACATCACACAGCGCCACATCACACAGCGCCACATCACACAGGCGCCACATCACACAGGCGCCACATCACACAGGCGCCACATCACACAGGCGCCACATCACACAGGCGCCACATCACACAGAGCCACATCACACAGGCGCCACATCACACAGGCGCCACATCACACAGGCGCCACATCACACAGGCGCCACATCACACAGCGCCACATCACACAGCGCCACATCACACAGGCGCCACATCACACAGGCGCCACATCACAGGCGCCACATCACACAGGCGCCACATCACACAGAGCCACATCACAGGCGCCACATCACACAGGCGCCACATCACGCAGGCGCCACATCACGCAGGCGCCACATCACGCAGGCGCCACATCACGCAGGCGCCACATCACGCAGGCGCCACATCACGCAGGCGCCACATCACGCAGGCGCCACATCACGCAGGCGCCACATCACGCAGACGCCACATCACGCAGCCGCCACATCACGCAGGCGCCACATCACGCAGGCGCCACATCACGCAGGCGCCACATCACGCAGGCGCCACATCACGCAGGCGCCACATCACACAGGCGCCACATCACACAGGCGCCACATCACACAGGCGCCACATCACACAGGTGCCGTGCCCCATTCTTTTTACGGCCCCTGGATAACCCCGTTAAGTTACTCCAATGTATAGTTGGCACTCACCTGAGCACCTTCTTGTGTAGAGCGTGCGGCTTGCGGCTGTACGGAATAATTCGGGGTTTCAGGTCATGTGTCAGGGTGCCTCGTTGGCCGGGTTGTGGTCCGGGGTTACTGAGGAGATTGTCGGCACAGGGGTTCTCATCTTCTTGGATCCAGGAGACGCGCAGGAGGCTCAGGCTGCAGCCTATGGACAGGCCCAAGAGGAGGGGCAGCGCCGGGCGCAGGAGTCCCAGAAGTAATGGGTAAAGTCTGGGACCCATCCTGTAGAGAGAACATGACACATGAGGTTATGGAGACGGCTCATAACAGAGGAAACAAGCCGTACCGCCGAGAATGATGAGCGAGGGAGAACCTCCAACAGGACAGGCCAACAAAGGTGGAGCATGAAGCCCAACACCTGGACCTTCATCATGGCCACCACCGGGACCACCATCATCATCATCATCGCCACCAGGACCACCATCATCATCATCACCACCACCAGGACTACCATCATCAACATCATCATCATCGCCACCAGGACCACCATCATCATCATCATCATCATCGCCGCCACCAGGACCACCATCATCATCATCGCCGCCACCAGGACCACCATCATCATCATCATCGCCGCCACCAGGACCACCATCATCATCATCGCCGCCACCAGGACCACCATCATCATCACCACCATCATCACCACCACCAGGACCACCATCATTATCACCACCACCAGGACCACCATCATTATCACCACCACCACCATCATTATCATCGCCACCAGGACCACCATCATCATCATCATCACCACCACCACCAGGACCACCATCATCAACATCATCACCACCACCACCAGGCGACCACCATCATCACCACCACCAGGACCACCATCATTATCACCACCACCACCAGGACCACCATCATTATCATCGCCACCAGGACCACCATCATCATCATCACCATCACCAGGACCACCATCATCAACATCATCATCATCATCATCATCACCGCCACCAGGACCACCATTATTATCACCACCACCACCAGGACCACCATCATCATCATCATCGCCGCCGCCACCAGGACCACCATCATCATCATCATCGCCGCCACCAGGACCACCATCATCATCGCCGCCACCAGGACCACCATCATCATAACCACCACCACCACCACCAGGACCACCATCATTATCACCACCACCACCAGGACCACCATCATTATCATCGCCACCAGGACCACCATCATCATCATTGCCGCCACCAGGACCACCATCATCATCGCCGCCACCAGGACCACCATCATCATCATCATCGCCGCCACCAGGACCACCATCATTATCATCGCCCCCAGGACCACCATCATCATCGCCACCAGGACCACCATCATCATCATCATCCTCATCGCCGCCGCCGCCACCACCAGGACCACCATCATCATCGCCGCCACCACCAGGAACACTATCATTATCATCGCCACCAGGACCACCATCATCATCGCCACCAGGACCACCATCATCGCCACCAGGACCACCATCATCATCGCCACCAGGACCACCATCATCATCCTCATCGCCGCCGCCGCCACCACCACCAGGACCACCATCATCATCATCATCCTCATCACCGCCACCACCAGGACCATCATCATCATCGCCGCCACCACCAGGACCACCATCATCGCCACCAGGACCACCATCATCATCCTCATCGCCGCCGCCGCTACCACCACCACCACCAGGACCACCATCATCATCATCCTCATCATCGCCACCACCAGGATCACCATCATCATCACCACCACCACCAGGACCATCATCATCATCAACATCCGCATCGCCGCCGCCACCACCACCACCACCAGGACCACCATCATCATCATCGCCACAAGGACCACCATCATCATGATCGCCACCAGGACCACCATCATCGCCGCTGCCGCCACCACCAGGATCACCATCATCACCACCACCAGGACCATCATCATCAACATCCTCATCGCCGCCGCCAGGATCACCATCACCATCATCATCGCCGCCACCAGCAGAATCACCACCACCATCATCATCATCGCCACCAGCAGGATCATCATCATTGGCACCACCATCATCGCCACCACCAGGCCCACCGCCATCATCATCTCCGCCACCACCATCGCCGCCACCAGGACCATCAACATCTCCGCCACCACCGGGATCATCATCATCATCATCATCACCAGAACCACTACTACTACTTCTATTACCTCCACCCCACGTCACTGGGGGGCAGTGGTGGGAGTAGACGAGGATAATCACTACAGTAAATCATCATCACCACCACCACCACCACCAGTACCACCATCATCATCATCGCCACCAGGACCACCATCATCATCATCGCCGCCACCAGGACCACCATCATCATCATCATCGCCGCCACCAGGACCACCATCATCATCATCACCACCACCACCACCAGGACCACCATCATCACCACCACCAGGACCACCATCATTATCACCACCACTACCAGGACCACCATCATTATCATCGCCACCAGGACCACCATCATCATCATCATCACCATCACCAGGACCACCATCATCAACATCATCATCACCGCCACCAGGACCACCATCATTATCACCACCACCACCAGGACCACCATCATCATCATCATCGCCGCCACCAGGACCACCATCATAATCATCGCCGCCACCAGGACCACCATCATCATCATCATCACCACCACCACCACCACCAGGACCACCATCATCACCACCACCACCACCAGGACCACCATCATTATCACCACCACCACCAGGACCACCATCATTATCATCGCCACCAGGACCACCATCATCATCATCATCATCGCCGCCACCAGGACCACCATCATTATCATCGCCACCAGGACCACCATCATCATCATCGCCACCAGGACCACCATCATCATCCTCATCGCCGCCACCAGGACCACCATCATCATCCTCATCGCCGCCGCCGCCACCACCAGGACCACCATCATCATCGCCGCCACCACCAGGACCACCATCATGATCGCCACCAGGACCACCATCATCATCGCCACCAGGACCACCATCATCGCCACCAGGACCACCATCATCATCGCCACCAGGACCACCATCATCATCATCCTCATCGCCGCCGCCACCACCACCACCAGGACCACCATCATCATCATCATCATCATCATCCTCATCGCCGCCACCACCAGGACCACCATCATCATCGCCGCCGCCACCACCACCACCAGGACCACCATCATCATCATCGCCACCAGGACCACCATCATCATCCTCATTGCCGCCGCCGTCACCACCACCACCACCATCATCATCATCGCCACCACCAGGATCACCATCATCATCACCACCACCACCACCACCACGACCATCATCATCAACATCCGCATCGTCGCCGCCACCACCACCACCACCAGGACCACCATCATCATCATCGCCACCAGGACCACCATCATCATGATCGCCACCAGGACCACCATCATCATCGCCGCTGCCGCCACCACCAGGATCACCATCATCACCACCACCACCAGGACCATCATCATCAACATCCTCATCGCCGCCGCCACCACCAGGATCACCATCATCATCGCCGCCACCAGCATCACCACCACCATCGCCACCAGCAGGATCATCATCATTGGCACCACCATCATCGCCACCACCAGGACCATCAACATCTCCGCCACCACCAGGACCGCGACCACCGGGATCATCATCATCATCACCAGAACCACCACCACCACCACTACTACTACCACTACCACTACTACTACTACTACTACTACTTCTATTACCTCCACCCCACGTCACTGGGGGGCAGTGGTGGGAGTAGACGAGGACTATCACTACAGTAAATGACGTTACAGCGGCCATGTATTGGATGAATGACTGTGGCGCGTTATTACGAGGGGCTGACCTGCTCTCCCGGTTGCGGGTCACTTCCGGCCGTCCGTCCGCTCCCGGCTCCCCTGCATTACAAATTACAACAGTAAACAGCCGGTCACGTGGTCACCGCTCCGTCCCGCCCACTGCTGAAACTTCCTGTACTTTCTAATAAAGATTGTCTATTGTATATTTAAAAAAAAACACATACAAGTACCATAGAGAGGGTAAAAGTTAGGAGGACGGGCGAGTCTGTACTGGAGGAGTTTCTATGGTCTAGACCGGTCACATGACGCGCATAGTCACAAAGTCCGCCGCTCTCCTCCATGTAGCAGCGCTTCAGGAATCTTATTGGTCCAGAGCGTCCTCAATGCCCGCCCCAATAATATACACAGGGATGATGAGGGTGATACACAGGGATGATGGGGGTGATACACAGGGATGATGGGGGTGATACACAGGGATGATGGGGGGATACACAGGGATGATGGGGGGATACACAGGGATGATGGAGGTGATACACAGAGATGATGGAGGTGATACACAGGGTTGATGGAGGTGATACACAGGGACGATGGAGGTGATACACAGGGACGATGGAGGTGATACACAGGGGTGATGGAGGTGATACACAGGGGTGATGGAGGTGATACACAGGGACGATGGAGGTGATACACAGGGATGATGGAGGGGATACACAGGGATGATGGAGGTGATACACAGGGACGATGGAGGTGATACACAGGGATGATGGAGGTGATACACAGAGATGATGGAGGTGATACACAGGGATGATGGAGGTGATACACAGGGATGATGGAGGTGATACACAGAGATGATGGAGGTGATACACAGGGATGATGGAGGTGATACACAGAGATGATGGAGGTGATACACAGGGATGATGGAGGTGATACACAGGGATGATGGAGGTGATACACAGAGGTGATGGAGGTGATACACAGGGGTGATGGGGGTGATACACAGGGATGATGGAGGTGATACACAGGGACGATGGAGGTGATACACAGGGACGATGGAGGTGATACACAGGGGTGATGGGGGTGATACACAGGGACGATGGAGGTGATACACAGGGATGATGGGGGTGATACACAGGGACGATGGAGGTGATACACAGGGACGATGGAGGTGATACACAGGGGTGATGGAGGTGATACACAGGGGTGATGGAGGTGATACACAGGGATGATGGGGGGATACACAGGGATGATGGGGGTGATACACAGGGATGATGGGGGTGATACACAGGGATGATGGAGGTGATACACAGGGATGATGGGGGTGATACACAGGGATGATGGAGGTGATACACAGAGATGATGGAGGTGATACACAGGGGTGATGGAGGTGATACACAGGGGTGATGGAGGTGATACACAGAGGTGATGGGGGTGATACACAGGGATGCTGGGGGTGATACACAGGGATGATGGGGGTGATACACAGGGATGATGGGGGTGATACACAGGGATGATGGAGGTGATACACAGGGATGCTGGGGGTGATACACAGGGATGATGGGGGTGATACACAGGGATGATGGGGGTGATACACAGGGATGATGGAGGTGATACACAGGGATGCTGGGGGTGATACACAGGGATGATGGAGGTGATACACAGGGATGATGGGGGTGATACACAGGGATGATGGAGGTGATACACAGGGATGATGGGGGTGATACACAGGGATGATGGGGGTGATACACAGGGATGATGGGGGTGATACACAGGGATGATGGGGGTGATACACAGGGATGATGGGGGTGATACACAGGGATGATGGGGGTGATACACAGGGATGATGGGGGTGATACACAGGGGTGATGGGGGTGATACACAGGGATGATGGAGGGGATACACAGGGATGATGGAGGGGATACACAGGGATGATGGAGGTGATACACAGGGATGATGGAGGTGATACACAGGGATGATGGAGGTGATACACAGGGATGATGGAGGTGATACACAGGGATGATGGAGGGGATACACAGGGATGATGGAGGTGATACACAGGGATGATGGAGGGGATACACAGGGATGATGGAGGGGATACACAGGGATGATGGAGGGGATACACAGGGATGATGGAGGTGATACACAGGGATGATGGAGGTGATACACAGGGATAATGGAGGTGATATACACAGGGATGATGGGGGTGATACACAGGGATGATGGAGGTGATACACAGGGATGATGGAGGTGATACACAGGGATGATGGAGGGGATACACAGGGATGATGGAGGTGATACACAGGGATGATGGGGGTGATACACAGGGATGATGGGGGTGATACACAGGGATGATGGAGGTGATACACAGGGATGATGGGGGTGATACACAGGGATGATGGGGGTGATACACAGGGATGATGGAGGTGATACACAGGGATGATGGAGGTGATACACAGGGATGATGGAGGTGATACACAGGGATGATGAAGGGGATACACAGGGATGATGGAGGGGATACACAGGGATGATGGAGGGGATACACAGGGATGATGGGGGTGATACACAGGGATGATGGGGATGATACACAGGGATGATGGGGGGGTACACAGGGATGATGGGGGGATACACAGGGATGATGGAGGTGATACACAGGGATGATGGAGGTGATACACAGGGATGATGGAGGTGATACACAGGGATGATGGAGGTGATACACAGGGATGATGGAGGTGATACACAGGGATGATGGAGGTGATACACAGGGATGATGGAGGTGATACACAGGGATGATGGAGGTGATACACAGGGATGATGGGGTGATACACAGGGATGATGGAGGTGATACACAGGGATGATGGGGTGATACACAGGGATGATGGGGGTGATACACAGGGATGATGGGGGTGATACACAGGGATGATGGAGGTGATACACAGGGATGATGGAGGTGATACACATGGATGATGGAGGTGATACACAGGGATGATGGAGGTGATACACAGGGATGATGGGGTAGATACACAGAGATGATGGGGTAGATACACAGGGATGATGGGGTAGATACACAGGGATGATGGGGTTATACACAGGGATGATGGAGCGGATACACAGGGATGATGGGGGTGATACACAGGGATGATGGGGGTGATACACAGGGATGATGGAGGTGATACACAGGGATGATGGGGGTGATACACAGGGATGATGGAGGTGATACACAGGGATGATGTGGGGATACACAGGGATGATGTGGGGATACACAGGGATGATGGGGGTGATACACAGAGATGATGGGGTAGATACACAGGGATGATGGAGCGGATACACAGGGATGATGGAGGTGATACACAGGGATGATGGAGGTGATACACAGGGATGATGGGGTAGATACACAGGGATGATGGAGCGGATACACAGGGATGATGGGGGTGATACACAGGGATGATGGGGGTGATACACAGGGATGATGGAGGTGATACACAGGGATGATGGAGGTGATACACAGGGATGATGGGGGTGATACACAGGGATGATGGAGGTGATATACACAGGGATGATGGAGGTGATACACAGGGATGATGTGGGGATACACAGGGATGATGGAGGTGATACACAGGGGTGATGGGGGTGATACACAGGGATGATGGGGGGATACACAGGGACGATGGGGTGATACACAGGGATGATGGGGGGATACACAGGGATGATGGAGGTGATACACAGGGATGATGGAGGTGATACACAGGGATGATGGGGGGATACACAGGGGTGATGGGGGTGATACACAGGGATGATGGGGGGATACACAGGGATGATGGAGGTGATACACAGGGATGATGGGGGGATACACAGGGACGATGGGGTGATACACAGGGATGATGGAGGTGATACACAGGGATGATGGAGGTGATACACAGAGATGATGGGGTAGATACACAGGGATGATGGGGGTGATACACAGGGATGATGGAGGTGATACACAGGGATGATGGAGGTGATACACAGAGATGATGGGGTAGATACACAGGGATGATGGGGGTGATACACAGGGATGATGGGGGTGATACACAGGGATGATGGAGGTGATACACATGGATGATGGAGGTGATACACAGGGATGATGGAGGTGATACACAGGGATGATGGGGTAGATACACAGGGATGATGGGGGTGATACACAGAGATGATGGGGTAGATACACAGGGATGATGGGGTAGATACACAGGGATGATGGAGGAGATACACAGGGGTGATGGGGGTGATACACAGGGATGATGGGGGTGATACACAGGGATGATGGGGGTGATACACAGGGATGATGGAGGTGATACACAGGGGTGATACACAGGGATGATGGGGGTGATATACACAGGGATGATGGGGGTAATACATAGGGATGATGGGGGTGATACACAGGAATGATGGGGGATACACAGGGATGATGGGGGGATATACAGGGATGATGGGGGTGATACACAGGGATGATGGGGGTGATACACAGGGATGATGGGGGTGATACACAGGGATGATGGGGGTGATACACAGGGATGATGGGGGTGATACACAGGGATGATGGGGGTGATACACAGGGGTGATGGGGGTGATACACAGGGATGATGGAGGGGATACACAGGGATGATGGAGGGGATACACAGGGATGATGGAGGGGATACACAGGGATGATGGAGGTGATACACAGGGATGATGGAGGTGATACACAGGGATGATGGAGGTGATACACAGGGATGATGGAGGGGATACACAGGGATGATGGAGGTGATACACAGGGATGATGGAGGGGATACACAGGGATGATGGAGGGGATACACAGGGATGATGGAGGGGATACACAGGGATGATGGAGGTGATACACAGGGATGATGGAGGTGATACACAGGGATAATGGAGGTGATATACACAGGGATGATGGGGGTGATACACAGGGATGATGGAGGTGATACACAGGGATGATGGAGGTGATACACAGGGATGATGGAGGGGATACACAGGGATGATGGAGGTGATACACAGGGATGATGGAGGTGATACACAGGGATAATGGAGGTGATACACAGGGATGATGGGGGAGATACACAGGCATGATGGGGGTGATACACAGGGATGATGGAGGTGATACACAGGGATGATGGGGGTGATACACAGGGATGATGGGGGTGATACACAGGGATGATGGGGGTGATACACAGGGATGCTGGAGGTGATACACAGGGATGATGGAGGTGATACACAGGGATGATGGGGGTGATACACAGGGATGATGGAGGTGATACACAGGGGTGATGGGGGTGATACACAGGGATGATGAGGGTGATACACAGGGATGATGGAGGTGATACACAGAGATGATGGAGGGGATACACAGGGATGATGGAAGGGATACACAGGGATGATGGGGATGATACACAGGGATGATGGGGGGGATACACAGGGATGATGGAGGTGATACACAGGGAAGATGGAGGGGATACACAGGGATGATGGAGGGGATACACAGGGATGATGGGGGTGAAACACAGGGATGATGGGGGTGATACACAGGGATGATGGGGGTGATACACACAGGGATGATGGAGGTGATACACAGGGATGATGGGGGTGAAACACAGGGATGATGGGGGTGATACACAGGGATGATGGGGGTGATATAAACAGGGATGATGGGGGAGATACACACAGGGATGATGGAGGTGATACACAGGGATGATGGGGGTGAAACACAGGGATGATGGAGGTGATACACAGGGATGATGGGGGATACACAGGGATGATGGGGGTGATACACAGGGATGATGGAGGTGATACACAGGGATGATGGAGGTGATACACAGGGATGATGGGGGTGATACACAGGGATGATGGAGGGGATACACAGGGATGATGGGGGTGATACACAGGGATGATGGGGGTGATACACAGGGATGATGGGGGGATACACAGGGATGGTGGAGGTGATACACAGGGATGATGGGGGTGATACACAGGGACGATGGGGGTGATACACAGGGACGATGGAGGTGATACACAGAGATGATGGGGGAGATACACAGGGATGATGGGGATGATACACAGGGATTATGGGGGGGATACACAGGGATGATGGAGGTGATACACAGGGATGATGGGGGTGATACACAGGGATGATGGAGGTGATATACACAGGGATGATGGGGGTGATACACAGGGATTATGGGGGGGATACACAGGGATGATGGAGGTGATACACAGGGATGATGGGGGTGATACACAGGGATTATGGGGGGGATACACAGGGATGATGGAGGTGATACACAGGGATGATGGGGGTGATACACAGGGATGATGGAGGTGATATACACAGGGATGATGGGGGTGATACACAGGGATTATGGGGGGGATACACAGGGATGATGGAGGTGATACACAGGGATGATGGGGGTGATATACACAGGGATGATGGAGGTGATATACACAGGGATGATGTATACACCTCCAGAGAACAGACACAGAACATGTATACACCTCCAGAGAACAGACACAGTACATGTATACTCCTCCAGAGAACAGACACAGTACATGTATACACCTCCAGAGAACAGACACAGTACATGTATACACCTCCAGAGAACAGACAGTAAATGTATACACCTCCAGAGAACAGACACAGCACATGTATACACCTCCAGAGAACAGACACAGTACATGTATACACCTCCAGAGAACAGACACAGTACATGTATACACCTCCAGAGAACAGACAGTACATGTATACACCTCCAGAGAACAGACACAGCACATGTATACACCTCCAGAGAACAGACACAGCACATGTATACACCTCCAGAGTACAGACACAGAACATGTATACACCTCCAGAGAACAGACACAGCACATGTATACACCTCCAGAGAACAGACACAGCACATGTATACACCTCCAGAGAACAGACACAGTACATGTATACACCTCCAGAGGACAGTACATGTATACACCTCCGGAGAACAGACACAGCACATGTATACACCTCCAGAGAACAGACACAGCACATGTATACACCTCCAGAGAACAGACAGTACATGTATACACCTCCAGAGAACAGACACAGCACATGTATACACCTCCAGAGAACAGACACAGTACATGTATACACCTCCAGAGAACAGACACAGCACATGTATACACCTCCAGAGAACAGACACAGCACATGTATACACCTCCAGAGAACAGACAGTACATGTATACACCTCCAGAGAACAGACACAGCACATGTATACACCTCCAGAGAACAGACACAGCACATGTATACACCTCCAGAGAACAGACACAGCACATGTATACACCTCCAGAGAACAGACACAGTACATGTATACACCTCCAGAGAACAGACACAGTACATGTATACACCTCCAGAGAACAGACACAGCACATGTATACACCTCCAGAGAACAGACACAGCACATGTATACACCTCCAGAGAACAGACTCAGAACATGTATACACCTCCAGAGAACAGACACAGCACATGTATACACCTCCAGAGAACAGACACAGTACATGTATACACCTCCAGAGAACAGACACAGCACATGTATACACCTCCAGAGAACAGACACAGTACATGTATACACCTCCAGAGAACAGACACAGTACATGTATACTCCTCCAGGGAACAGACACAGTACATGTATACACCTCCAGACACAGCACATGTATACACCTCCAGAGAACAGACACAGCACATGTATACACCTCCAGAGAACAGACACAGTACATGTATACACCTCCAGAGAACAGACACAGCACATGTATACACCTCCAGAGAACAGACACAACACATGTATACACCTCCAGAGAACAGACAAAGCACATGTATACACCTCCAGACACAGCACATGTATACACCTCCAGAGAACAGACACAGCACATCTATACACCTCCAGAGAACAGACACAGTACATGTATACACC
The DNA here is from genome assembly GCF_050947455.1 of Rhinoderma darwinii. NCBI lineage: Eukaryota > Metazoa > Chordata > Amphibia > Anura > Rhinodermatidae > Rhinoderma > Rhinoderma darwinii. The sequence continues at coordinate 647,480 of NW_027461787.1, forward strand.
TCCAGAGAACAGACACAGTACATGTATACACCTCCAGACACAGCACATGTATACACCTCCAGAGAACAGACACAGTACATGTATACACCTCCAGAGAACAGACACAGCACATGTATACACCTCCAGAGAACAGACACAGCACATGTATACACCTCCAGAGAACAGACACAGCACATGTATACACCTCCAGAGAACAGACACAGCACATGTATACACCTCCAGAGAACAGACACAGCACATGTATACACCTCCGGAGAACAGACACAGTACATGTATACACCTCCAGAGAACAGACACAGTACATGTATACACCTCCAGAGAACAGACACAGCACATGTATACACCTCCAGAGAACAGACACAGCACATGTATACACCTCCAGAGAACAGACACAGCACATGTATACACCTCCAGAGAACAGACACAACACATGTATACACCTCCAGAGAACAGACAGCACATGTATACACCTCCAGAGAACAGACAGCACATGTATACACCTCCAGACACAGCACATGTATACACCTCCAGAGAACAGACACAACACATGTATACACCTCCAGAGAACAGACACAGTACATGTATACACCTCCAGAGAACAGACACAGTACATGTATACACCTCCAGAGAACAGACACAGTACATGTATACTCCTCCAGGGAACAGACACAGCACATGTATACACCTCCGGACACAGCACATGTATACACCTCCAGAGAACAGACACAACACATGTATACACCTCCAGAGAACAGACACAGTACATGTATACACCTCCAGAGAACAGACACAGTACATGTATACACCTCCAGAGAACAGACACAGTACATGTATACACCTCCAGAGAACAGACACAGTACATGTATACTCCTCCAGGGAACAGACACAGCACATGTATACACCTCCAGAGAACAGACACAGTACATGTATACACCTCCAGAGAACAGACAGCACATGTATACACCTCCAGAGAACAGACACAGTACATGTATACACCTCCAGAGAACAGACACAGCACATGTATACACCTCCAGAGAACAGACACAGCACATGTATACACCTCCAGAGAACAGACACAGCACATGTATACACCTCCAGAGAACAGACAGCACATGTATACACCTCCAGAGAACAGACACAGTACATGTATACACCTCCAGAGAACAGACACAGAACATGTATACACCTCCAGAGAACAGACACAGCACATGTATACACCTCCAGAGAACAGACACAGTACATGTATACACCTCCAGAGAACAGACACAGCACATGTATACACCTCCAGAGAACAGACACAACACATGTATACACCTCCAGAGAACAGACACAGTACATGTATACACCTCCAGAGAACAGACACAGCACATGTATACACCTCCAGAGAACAGACACAGCACATGTATACACCTCCAGAGAACAGACACAGCACATGTATACACCTCCAGAGAACAGACACAACACATGTATACACCTCCAGAGAACAGACACAACACATGTATACACCTCCAGAGAACAGACAGCACATGTATACACCTCCAGAGAACAGACACAGCACATGTATACACCTCCAGAGAACAGACAGTACATGTATACACCTCCAGAGAACAGACACAGCACATGTATACACCTCCAGAGAACAGACACAGTACATGTATACACCTCCAGAGAACAGACACAGCACATGTATACACCTCCAGAGAACAGACAGTACATGTATACACCTCCAGAGAACAGACACAGTACATGTATACACCTCCAGAGAACAGACACAGTACATGTATACACCTCCAGAGAACAGACACAGCACATGTATACACATCCAGAGAACAGACACAGCACATGTATACACCTCCAGAGAACAGACACAGTACATGTATACACCTCCAGAGAACAGACACAGTACATGTATACACCTCCAGAGAACAGACACAGTACATGTATACACCTCCAGAGAACAGACACAGTACATGTATACACCTCCAGAGAACAGACACAGTACATGTATACTCCTCCAGAGAACAGACACAGCACATGTATACACCTCCAGAGAACAGACACAGTACATGTATACACCTCCAGAGAACAGACACAGTACATGTATACACCTCCGGAGAACAGACACAGCACATGTATACACCTCCAGAGAACAGACACAGTACATGTATACACCTCCAGAGAACAGACACAGCACATGTATACACCTCCAGAGAACAGACACAGTACATGTATACACCTCCGGAGAACAGACACAGCACATGTATACACCTCCAGAGAACAGACAGCACATGTATACACCTCCAGAGAACAGACACAACACATGTATACACCTCCAGAGAACAGACAAAGCACATGTATACACCTCCAGACACAGCACATGTATACACCTCCAGAGAACAGACACAGCACATGTATACACCTCCAGAGAACAGACACAGCACATGTATACACCTCCAGAGAACAGACACAGCACATGTATACACCTCCAGAGAACAGACACAGCACATGTATACACCTCCAGAGAACAGACACAACACATGTATACACCTCCAGAGAACAGACACAGTACATGTATACACCTCCAGAGAACAGACACAGTACATGTATACACCTCCAGAGAACAGACACAGTACATGTATACACCTCCAGAGAACAGACACAGTACATGTATACTCCTCCAGGGAACAGACACAGCACATGTATACACCTCCGGACACAGCACATGTATACACCTCCAGAGAACAGACACAACACATGTATACACCTCCAGAGAACAGACACAGTACATGTATACACCTCCAGAGAACAGACACAGTACATGTATACACCTCCAGAGAACAGACACAGTACATGTATACACCTCCAGAGAACAGACACAGTACATGTATACTCCTCCAGGGAACAGACACAGCACATGTATACACCTCCAGAGAACAGACACAGTACATGTATACACCTCCAGAGAACAGACAGCACATGTATACACCTCCAGAGAACAGACACAGTACATGTATACACCTCCAGAGAACAGACACAGCACATGTATACACCTCCAGAGAACAGACACAGCACATGTATACACCTCCAGAGAACAGACAGCACATGTATACACCTCCAGAGAACAGACACAGTACATGTATACACCTCCAGAGAACAGACACAGAACATGTATACACCTCCATAGAACAGACACAGCACATGTATACACCTCCAGAGAACAGACACAGTACATGTATACACCTCCAGAGAACAGACACAGTACATGTATACACCTCCAGAGAACAGACACAGCACATGTATACACCTCCAGAGAACAGACACAGCACATGTATACACCTCCAGAGAACAGACACAACACATGTATACACCTCCAGAGAACAGACACAACACATGTATACACCTCCAGAGAACAGACAGCACATGTATACACCTCCAGAGAACAGACACAGCACATGTATACACCTCCAGAGAACAGACAGTACATGTATACACCTCCAGAGAACAGACACAGCACATGTATACACCTCCAGAGAACAGACACAGTACATGTATACACCTCCAGAGAACAGACACAGCACATGTATACACCTCCAGAGAACAGACAGTACATGTATACACCTCCAGAGAACAGACACAGTACATGTATACACCTCCAGAGAACAGACACAGTACATGTATACACCTCCAGAGAACAGACACAGTACATGTATACACCTCCAGAGAACAGACACAGTACATGTATACTCCTCCAGAGAACAGACACAGCACATGTATACACCTCCAGAGAACAGACACAGTACATGTATACACCTCCAGAGGACACAGCACATGTATACACCTCCAGAGAACAGACACAGCACATGTATACACCTCCAGACACAGCACATGTATACACCTCCAGAGAACAGACACAGTACATGTATACACCTCCAGAGAGCAGACACAGCACATGTATACACCTCCAGAGAACAGACACAGCACATGTATACACCTCCAGTGAACAGACACAGCACATGTATACACCTCCAGAGAACAGACACAGCACATGTATACACCTCCAGAGGACAGTACATGTATACACCTCCAGAGAACAGACACAGCACATGTATACACCTCCAGAGAACAGACAGTACATGTATACACCTCCAGAGAACAGTACATGTATACACCTCCAGAGAACAGACACAGCACATGTATACACCTCCAGAGAACAGACAGTACATGTATACACCTCCAGAGGACAGTACATGTATACACCTCCAGAGAACAGACACAGCACATGTATACACCTCCAGAGAACAGACAGTACATGTATACACCTCCAGAGAACAGACACAGAACATGTATACACCTCCAGAGAACAGACACAGTACATGTATACTCCTCCAGAGAACAGACACAGCACATGTATACACCTCCAGAGAACAGACACAGCACATGTATACACCTCCAGACACAGTACATGTATACACCTCCAGAGAACAGACACAGCACATGTATACACCTCCAGAGAACAGACACAGTACATGTATACACCTCCAGAGAACAGACACAGCACATGTATACACCTCCAGAGAACAGACACAGCACATGTATACACCTCCAGAGAACAGACACAGTACATGTATACACCTCCAGAGAACAGACACAGAACATGTATACACCTCCAGAGAACAGACACAGAACATGTATACACTTCCAGAGAACAGACACAGTACATGTATACACCTCCAGAGAACAGACACAGCACATGTATACACCTCCAGAGAACAGACACAGCACATGTATACACCTCCAGAGAACAGACAGCACATGTATACACCTCCAGAGAACAGACACAGTACATGTATACACCTCCAGAGAACAGACACAGAACATGTATACACCTCCAGAGAACAGACACAGCACATGTATACACCTCCAGAGAACAGACACAGTACATGTATACACCTCCAGAGAACAGACACAGTACATGTATACACCTCCAGAGAACAGACACAGCACATGTATACACCTCCAGAGAACAGACACAACACATGTATACACCTCCAGAGAACAGACACAACACATGTATACACCTCCAGAGAACAGACACAACACATGTATACACCTCCAGAGAACAGACACAGCACATGTATACACCTCCAGAGAACAGACAGTACATGTATACACCTCCAGAGAACAGACACAGCACATGTATACACCTCCAGAGAACAGACACAGTACATGTATACACCTCCAGAGAACAGACACAGCACATGTATACACCTCCAGAGAACAGACAGTACATGTATACACCTCCAGAGAACAGACACAGTACATGTATACACCTCCAGAGAACAGACACAGTACATGTATACACCTCCAGAGAACAGACACAGTACATGTATACACCTCCAGAGAACAGACACAGTACATGTATACTCCTCCAGAGAACAGACACAGCACATGTATACACCTCCAGAGAACAGACACAGTACATGTATACACCTCCAGAGAACAGACACAGCACATGTATACACCTCCAGAGAACAGACACAGTACATGTATACACCTCCAGAGAACAGACACAGTACATGTATACACCTCCAGAGAACAGACAGTACATGTATACACCTCCAGAGAACAGACACAGCACATGTATACACCTCCAGAGAACAGACACAGTACATGTATACACCTCCAGAGAACAGACAGTACATGTATACACCTCCAGAGAACAGACACAGTACATGTATACACCTCCAGAGAACAGACACAGCACATGTATACACCTCCAGAGAACAGACAGTACATGTATACACCTCCAGAGAACAGACACAGTACATGTATACACCTCCAGAGAACAGACACAGTACATGTATACACCTCCAGAGAACAGACACAGTACATGTATACACCTCCAGAGAACAGACACAGCACATGTATACACCTCCAGAGAACAGACACAGCACATGTATACACCTCCAGAGAACAGACACAGCACATGTATACACCTCCAGAGAACAGACAGTACATGTATACACCTCCAGAGAACAGACACAGCACATGTATACACCTCCAGAGAACAGACAGTACATGTATACACCTCCAGAGGACAGTACATGTATACACCTCCAGAGAACAGACACAGCACATGTATACACCTCCAGAGAACAGACAGTACATGTATACACCTCCAGAGAACAGACACAGCACATGTATACACCTCCAGAGAACAGACACAGTACATGTATACACCTCCAGAGAACAGACAGTACATGTATACACCTCCAGAGAACAGACACAGCACATGTATACACCTCCAGAGAACAGACACAGTACATGTATACACCTCCAGAGAACAGACACAGAACATGTATACACCTCCAGAGAACAGACACAGCACATGTATACACCTCCAGAGAACAGACACAGCACATGTATACACCTCCAGAGAACAGACACAGCACATGTATACACCTCCAGAGAACAGACACAGCACATGTATACACCTCCAGAGAACAGACACAGTACATGTATACACCTCCAGAGAACAGACACAGCACATGTATACACCTCCAGAGAACAGACAGTACATGTATACACCTCCAGAGAACAGACACAGTACATGTATACACCTCCAGAGAACAGACAGTACATGTATACACCTCCAGAGAACAGACACAGCACATGTATACACCTCCAGAGAACAGACACAGTACATGTATACACCTCCAGAGAACAGACACAGCACATGTATACACCTCCAGAGAACAGACACAGTACATGTATACACCTCCAGAGAACAGACGCAGTACATGTATACACCTCCAGAGAACAGACACAGCACATGTATACACCTCCAGAGAACAGACACAGCACATGTATACACCTCCAGAGAACAGACACAGCACATGTATACACCTCCAGAGAACAGACACAGCACATGTATACACCTCCAGAGAACAGACACAGCACATGTATACACCTCCAGAGAACAGACAGTACATGTATACACCTCCAGAGAACAGACACAGTACATGTATACACCTCCAGAGAACAGACACAGTACATGTATACACCTCCAGAGAACAGACACAGCACATGTATACACCTCCAGAGAACAGACAGTACATGTATACACCTCCAGAGAACAGACACAGCACATGTATACACCTCCAGAGAACAGACACAGCACATGTATACACCTCCAGAGAACAGACAGTACATGTATACACCTCCAGAGAACAGACACAGCACATGTATACACCTCCAGAGAACAGACACAGCACATGTATACACCTCCAGAGAACAGACGCAGTACATGTATACACCTCCAGAGAACAGACAGTACATGTATACACCTCCAGAGAACAGACACAGCACATGTATACACCTCCAGAGAACAGACACAGTACATGTATACACCTCCAGAGAACAGACACAGCACATGTATACACCTCCAGAGAACAGACAGTACATGTATACACCTCCAGAGAACAGACACAGCACATGTATACACCTCCAGAGAACAGACACAGCACATGTATACACCTCCAGAGAACAGACACAGTACATGTATACACCTCCAGAGAACAGACACAGCACATGTATACACCTCCAGACACAGTACATGTATACACCTCCAGAGAACAGACACAGCACATGTATACACCTCCGGACACAGCACATGTATACACCTCCAGAGAACAGACACAGCACATGTATACACCTCCAGAGAACAGACACAGTACATGTATACACCTCCAGAGAACAGACACAGCACATGTATACACCTCCAGAGAACAGACACAGCACATGTATACACCTCCAGAGAATAGACACAGTACATGTATACACCTCCAGAGAACAGACACAGTACATGTATACACCTCCAGAGAACAGACACAGCACATGTATACACCTCCAGAGAACAGACACAGCACATGTATACACATCCAGAGAACAGACACAGTACATGTATACACCTCCAGAGAACAGACACAGTACATGTATACACCTCCAGACACAGTACATGTATACACCTCCAGAGAACAGACACAGTACATGTATACACCTCCGGAGAACAGACACAGTACATGTATACACCTCCAGACACAGTACATGTATACACCTCCAGAGAACAGACACAGCACATGTATACACCTCCAGAGAACAGACACAGTACATGTATACACCTCCAGAGAACAGACACAGTACATGTATACACCTCCAGAGAACAGACACAGCACATGTATACACCTCCAGAGAACAGACACAGCACATGTATACACCTCCAGAGAACAGACAGTACATGTATACACCTCCAGAGAACAGACACAGTACATGTATACACCTCCAGAGAACAGACACAGCACATGTATACACCTCCAGAGAACAGACACAGTACATGTATACACCTCCAGACACAGCACATGTATACACCTCCAGAGAACAGACACAGCACATGTATACACCTCCAGAGAACAGACACAGTACATGTATACACCTCCAGAGAACAGACACAGCACATGTATACACCTCCAGAGAACAGACACAGCACATGTATACACCTCCAGAGAACAGACACAGCACATGTATACACCTCCAGAGAACAGACACAGCACATGTATACACCTCCAGAGAACAGACAGTACATGTATACACCTCCAGAGAACAGACACAGTACATGTATACACCTCCAGAGAACAGACACAGCACATGTATACACCTCCAGAGAACAGACACAGCACATGTATACACCTCCAGAGAACAGACAGTACATGTATACACCTCCAGAGAACAGACGCAGTACATGTATACACCTCCAGAGAACAGACAGTACATGTATACACCTCCAGAGAACAGACACAGCACATGTATACACCTCCAGAGAACAGACACAGCACATGTATACACCTCCGGACACAGCACATGTATACACCTCCAGAGAACAGACACAGCACATGTATACACCTCCAGAGAACAGACACAGTACATGTATACACCTCCAGAGAACAGACACAGCACATGTATACACCTCCAGAGAACAGACACAGCACATGTATACACCTCCAGAGAACAGACACAGTACATGTATACACCTCCAGAGAACAGACACAGCACATGTATACACCTCCAGAGAACAGACACAGTACATGTATACACCTCCAGAGAACAGACACAGTACATGTATACACCTCCAGACACAGCACATGTATACACCTCCAGAGAACAGACACAGTACATGTATACACCTCCAGAGAACAGACACAGTACATGTATACACCTCCAGACACAGTACATGTATACACCTCCAGAGAACAGACACAGTACATGTATACACCTCCGGAGAACAGACACAGTACATGTATACACCTCCAGACACAGTACATGTATACACCTCCAGAGAACAGACACAGCACATGTATACACCTCCAGAGAACAGACACAGTACATGTATACACCTCCAGAGAACAGACACAGTACATGTATACACCTCCAGAGAACAGACACAGTACATGTATACACCTCCAGACACAGCACATGTATACACCTCCAGAGAACAGACACAGTACATGTATACACCTCCAGAGAACAGACACAGTACATGTATACACCTCCAGAGAACAGACACAGTACATGTATACACCTCCAGACACAGCACATGTATACACCTCCAGAGAACAGACACAGTACATGTATACACCTCCAGAGAACAGACAGCACATGTATACACCTCCAGAGAACAGACACAGTACATGTATACACCTCCAGAGAACAGACACAGTACATGTATACACCTCCAGAGAACAGACACAGCACATGTATACACCTCCGGAGAACAGACACAGCACATGTATACACCTCCAGAGAACAGACACAGCACATGTATACACCTCCAGAGAACAGACACAGCACATGTATACACCTCCAGAGAACAGACACAGCACATGTATACACCTCCAGACACAGCACATGTATACACCTCCAGAGAACAGACACAGTACATGTATACACCTCCAGACACAGCACATGTATACACCTCCAGAGAACAGACACAGTACATGTATACACCTCCAGAGAACAGACACAGTACATGTATACACCTCCAGACACAGCACATGTATACACCTCCAGAGAACAGACACAGTACATGTATACACCTCCAGAGAACAGACACAGCACATGTATACACCTCCAGAGAACAGACACAGCACATGTATACACCTCCAGAGAACAGACACAGCACATGTATACACCTCCAGAGAACAGACACAGCACATGTATACACCTCCGGAGAACAGACACAGTACATGTATACACCTCCGGACACAGCACATGTATACACCTCCAGAGAACAGACACAGCACATCTATACACCTCCAGAGAACAGACAGTACATGTATACACCTCCAGAGAACAGACACAGTACATGTATACACCTCCAGAGAACAGACACAGCACATGTATACACCTCCAGAGAACAGACACAGTACATGTATACACCTCCAGAGAACAGACACAGCACATGTATACACCTCCAGACACAGCACATGTATACACCTCCAGAGAACAGACACAGCACATGTATACACCTCCAGAGAACAGACACAGTACATGTATACACCTCCAGAGAACAGACAGTACATGTATACACCTCCAGAGAACAGACACAGCACATGTATACACCTCCAGACACAGCACATGTATACACCTCCAGAGAACAGACACAGCACATGTATACACCTCCAGACACAGCACATGTATACACCTCCAGAGAACAGACACAGCACATGTATACACCTCCAGACACAGCACATGTATACACCTCCAGAGAACAGACACAACACATGTATACACCTCCAGACACAGCACATGTATACACCTCCAGAGAACAGACACAGCACATGTATACACCTCCAGAGAACAGACACAGCACATGTATACACCTCCAGAGAACAGACAGTACATGTATACACCTCCAGAGAACAGACACAGCACATGTATACACCTCCAGAGAACAGACACAGTACATGTATACACCTCCAGAGAACAGACACAGCACATGTATACACCTCCAGAGAACAGACACAGCACATGTATACACCTCCAGAGAACAGACACAGCTCATGTATACACCTCCAGAGAACAGACACAGCACATGTATACACCTCCAGACACAGCACATGTATACACCTCCAGAGAACAGACACAGTACATGTATACACCTCCAGAGAACAGACACAGCACATGTATACACCTCCAGAGAACAGACACAGCACATGTATACACCTCCAGACACAGCACATGTATACACCTCCAGAGAACAGACACAGTACATGTATACACCTCCAGAGAACAGACACAGCACATGTATACACCTCCAGAGAACAGACACAGCACATGTATACACCTCCAGAGAACAGACACAGCACATGTATACACCTCCAGAGAACAGACACAGCACATGTATACACCTCCAGAGAACAGACAGTACATGTATACACCTCCAGAGAACAGACACAGCACATGTATACACCTCCAGAGAACAGACACAGTACATGTATACACCTCCAGAGAACAGACACAGCACATGTATACACCTCCAGAGAACAGACACAGCACATGTATACACCTCCAGAGAACAGACACAGCACATGTATACACCTCCAGACACAGCACATGTATACACCTCCAGAGAACAGACACAGTACATGTATACACCTCCAGAGAACAGACACAGCACATGTATACACCTCCAGAGAACAGACACAGCACATGTATACACCTCCAGACACAGCACATGTATACACCTCCAGAGAACAGACACAGTACATGTATACACCTCCAGAGAACAGACACAGCACATGTATACACCTCCAGAGAACAGACACAGTACATGTATACACCTCCAGACACAGCACATGTATACACCTCCAGAGAACAGACACAACACATGTATACACCTCCAGAGAACAGACACAGCACATGTATACACCTCCGGAGAACAGACACAGTACATGTATACACCTCCGGACACAGCACATGTATACACCTCCAGAGAACAGACACAGCACATGTATACACCTCCAGAGAACAGACACAGCACATGTATACACCTCCGGACACAGTACATGTATACACCTCCAGAGAACAGACACAGTACATGTATACACCTCCAGAGAACAGACACAACACATGTATACACCTCCAGAGAACAGACACAGCACATGTATACACCTCCAGACACAGCACATGTATACACCTCCAGAGAACAGACACAGTACATGTATACACCTCCAGAGAACAGACACAGCACATGTATACACCTCCAGAGAACAGACACAACACATGTATACACCTCCAGAGAACAGACACAGCACATGTATACACCTCCAGACACAGCACATGTATACACCTCCAGAGAACAGACAGTACATGTATACACCTCCAGAGAACAGACACAGCACATGTATACACCTCCAGAGAACAGACACAGCACATGTATACACCTCCAGAGAACAGACACAACACATGTATACACCTCCAGAGAACAGACACAGTACATGTATACACCTCCAGAGAACAGACACAACACATGTATACACCTCCAGAGAACAGACACAGCACATGTATACACCTCCGGACACAGCACATGTATACACCTCCGGACACAGCACATGTATACACCTCCAGAGAACGTTTGCAGGACATTGGGCTACGGCCGGACGTCCCGCTATAGATGTTCCATTGATCAGTCGTCACCGCTCTCATAGGCGATCCTGGTGCGGAGGAAGACGGTGATGGGGCTGGGATGGAGGTCGATCCTCTTCAGCGATGGGTTCCGCTTCTGTCTCGGACACAACGTTATCCGGAGATTGATCTGGAGACCACGTGGACAATGCCATGAAGAGGCCTTCACACGGGGCCGCCGCACCGGTCCTAGTCTCTGGATTATGGGGTGGTATAATGTACGGGAGCAGGACCCTCGGGTCTTCATTACACTATCAGCACGGCGTTACATGGATCCGGTGGTGCGGACATTTCTCCAGTGTCCCAGGAGCCGTATTCCTCCAGGACACCGCCAGGCAGCATGTTGCTGGTGTTACTGTGAGCGGCCGGCGGGGCCTGGGCGTCCGCGTCTCCCAGCGAGCACATCTAGGACGTCGTGGGCCGGCGATTGTAAAGGGCGCGGACAGCAGCCAATCCTGATGATTTGTGTGTCCAGCTGCATTCCGCGTGGCAGAACATTCCTCAGACAGCCATTAATTACCTCAGTGATCGCTGCCGAGGCGCGGAGAGGACGGCGCGTGCCGCTCACACTCCATGCTCAATAAATCACCATGGATTTATTTTGGAATATTTTGTTTTCCTTTTTATTATTAACATATCATTAACATATCATTAACATATCTATCCATCCTGTGAGCTCCACAATTACAACACTTTTCCTTCTTCTTGTTGTATCTCAATTGTGTGTAGATTTATTTATTTCCTCACTACTTCCTGTTTCCCGCCCTTTGTTTAAGCCACACCCATTTCCCGGCTTCCGTTTAAGCCACACCCCTTTCCCGGCTGCTTGGCCACACCCATTTCCTCGCAATCTGACCGCATTACCTCACACGGGAGAGTCACGTGACGTGGAGGCTCGTACAGCTCCATAATTATTATTATTTTTTTGCCTATGTGACGTCAGTTTGTGCACGCCCCCAGTGATTGAGTTGCGGTCAATCGTCGTAGTGCACGCTGGGAAGTGTAGTGCTGTTGTGATAATTTTCTACTGTAATTGCTATTTGAAAACTACAACTTCCATTACGCTCTAAACTCGCCCCACCGGCATCGCAGTAAAGAGAGCTCCTATTGGACGTGGAGCCGGCGACACGTGGGGAAGAGTGTGAGGCAGATACCGGGAGACGCGGTGAGAGGTAAGCAGCGGCCTGAGAAACCGAGGAGAACGGGGGAAAGACGGGAGCGAGGAGGAGGACGGGGGAAAGACGGGAGCGAGGAGGAGGACGGGGGAAAGACGGGAGCGAGGAGGAGGAGGACGGGGGAAAGACGGGAGCGAGGAGGAGGAGGACGGGGGAAAGACGGGAGCGAGGAGGAGGAGAACGGGGGAAAGACGGGAGGAGGAGGAGGAGAACGGGGGAAAGACGGGAGCGAGGAGGAGGAGAACGGGGGAAAGACGGGAGCGAGGAGGAGGAGAACGGGGGAAAGACGGGAGCGAGGAGGAGGAGAACGGGGGAAAGACGGGAGCGAGGAGGAGAACGGGGGAAAGACGGGAGCGAGGAGGAGGACGGGGGAAAGACGGGAGCGAGGAGGAGGAAGACGGGAGCGAGGAGGAGGAGAACGGGGGAAAGACGGGAGCGAGGAGGAGAACGGGGGAAAGACGGGAGCGAGGAGGAGAACGGGGGAAAGACGGGAGCGAGGAGGAGGAGAACGGGGGAAAGACGGGAGCGAGGAGGAGGAGAACGGGGGAAAGACGGGAGGAGGAGGAGGACGGGGGAAAGACGGGAGGAGGAGGAGGACGGGGGAAAGACGGGAGCGAGGAGGAGGACGGGGGAAAGACGGGAGCGAGGAGGAGGACGGGGGAAAGACGGGAGCGAGGAGGAGGAGAACGGGGGAAAGACGGGAGCGAGGAGGAGGAGAACGGGGGAAAGAGGGGAGCGAGGAGGAGAACGGGGGAAAGAGGGGAGCGAGGAGGAGGAGGACGGGGGAAAGACGGGAGGAGGAGAACGGGGGAAAGACGGCAGCGAGGGGGAGAACGGGGGAAAGACGGGAGGAGGAGAACGGGGGAAAGAGGGGAGCGAGGGGGAGAACGGGGGAAAGACGGGAGGAGGAGAAGAAGAACGGGGGAAAGACGGGAGCGAGGAGGAGGACGGGGGAAAGACGGGAGCGAGGGGGAGGAGAACGGGGGAAAGACGGGAGCGAGGAGGAGGAGAACGGGGGAAAGACGGGAGCGAGGAGGAGGAGAACGGGGGAAAGACGGGAGCGAGGAGGAGGAGGAGAACGGGGGAAAGACGGGAGGAGGAGGAGGAGGAGGAGAACGGGGGAAAGACGGGAGCGAGGAGGAGGACGGGGGAAAGACGGGAGCGAGGAGGAGGAGAACGGGGGAAAGAGGGGAGCGAGGAGGAGAACGGGGGAAAGAGGGGAGCGAGGAGGAGGAGGACGGGGGAAAGACGGGAGCGAGGAGGAGGAGAACGGGGGAAAGACGGGAGGAGGAGAACGGGGGAAAGACGGCAGCGAGGGGGAGAACGGGGGAAAGACGGCAGCGAGGGGGAGAACGGGGGAAAGACGGGAGCGAGGGGGAGGAGAACGGGGGAAAGACGGGAGCGAGGAGGAGGAGAACGGGGGAAAGACGGGAGCGAGGAGGAGGAGAACGGGGGAAAGACGGGAGCGAGGAGGAGGAGGAGAACGGGGGAAAGACGGGAGGAGGAGGAGGAGGAGGAGAACGGGGGAAAGACGGGAGCGAGGAGGAGGAGAACGGGGGAAAGAGGGGAGCGAGGAGGAGAACGGGGGAAAGAGGGGAGCGAGGAGGAGGAGGACGGGGGAAAGACGGGAGCGAGGAGGAGGAGAACGGGGGAAAGACGGGAGGAGGAGAACGGGGGAAAGACGGCAGCGAGGGGGAGAACGGGGGAAAGACGGCAGCGAGGGGGAGAACGGGGGAAAGACGGGAGGAGGAGAACGGGGGAAAGAGGGGAGCGAGGGGGAGAACGGGGGAAAGACGGGAGGAGGAGAAGAAGAACGGGGGAAAGACGGGAGCGAGGGGGAGAACGGGGGAAAGACGGGAGCGAGGAGGAGGACGGGGGAAAGACGGGAGCGAGGAGGAGGACGGGGGAAAGACGGGAGCGAGGAGGAGGAGAACGGGGGAAAGACTGGAGCGAGGAGGAGGACGGGGGAAAGACGGGAGCGAGGAGGAGGAGAACGGGGGAAAGACGGGAGCGAGGAGAACGGGGGAAAGACGGGAGCGAGGAGGAGGAGGAGAACGGGGGAAAGACGGGAGCGAGGAGGAGAACGGGGGAAAGACGGGAGCGAGGAGGAGGACGGGGGAAAGACGGGAGCGAGGAGGAGGAGAACGGGGGAAAGAGGGGAGCGAGGAGGAGAACGGGGGAAAGAGGGGAGCGAGGAGGAGGAGGACGGGGGAAAGACGGGAGCGAGGAGGAGGAGAACGGGGGAAAGACGGGAGGAGGAGAAGAAGAACGGGGGAAAGACGGGAGCGAGGGGGAGAACGGGGGAAAGACGGGAGCGAGGGGGAGAACGGGGGAAAGACGGGAGCGAGGAGGAGGAGAAGAACGGGGGAAAGACGGGAGGAGGAGGAGGAGGAGAACGGGGGAAAGACGGGAGCGAGGAGGAGGAGAAGAACGGGGGAAAGACTGGAGCGAGGAGGAGAAGAACGGGGGAAAGACGGGAGCGAGGAGGAGGAGAAGAACGGGGGAAAGACGGGAGCGAGGAGGAGGAGAAGAACGGGGGAAAGACGGGAGCGAGGAGGAGGAGGAGGAGAACGGGGGAAAGACGGGAGCGAGGAGGAGGAGAACGGGGGAAAGACGGGAGCGAGGAGGAGAACGGGGTGAGATAGGATGGCGGGGGGAGGCCGGGGGTGAGAGAGGAGGGCGGGGGTGAGATAGGAGACTGGGGGGGATTGACCCCTTGGCGACATACGACGTACTATTACTGAGATTTGAGGGGAGGTATTGAGTGCGCTCCACACTCGGCGGGGGGCGGCTGCGTTGTAATTGGAGTTCCCTTTGCTTCCGCCTGTTTTACGCTTTTAATGCTGCGGTCAATTTTTTTTTTTTAAAAAGTGGTAACACAAAACACATAAATTTGGTATCGGCCGGTAGAATAAGGTGCACATGTAGTTTCTACCGCCTGATGGACGCCGTAAAAACAAAAGACCCCAAAAAATGGCGTAATCGCTGTTTGTTTCCCATTTCTCGCCACAAATAATTTTTTTTCAGCTTCCCAGTACATTATGCGGAACAATAAACGGTGCCATGAAAAACGACAACTTGTCCCGCAAATAAACAGCCCCGATCCCAAAATGTCGACAAAATAACAAAAGTTATGGCTTTTGGAAGGCGGAGAAGAAAAAATAAAAAAACTGAAATTGTCCGTCTCCAAAGGGTTAAAGGGGTTTTCCCATCAGGGACATTTATGACTTATCCACGGGATCGGTAATAAACGTCACATAGAGAAGCGTCACTCCACAGAACACGTCACATAGAGAAGCGTCACTCCACAGAACACGTCACATAGAGAAGCGTCACTCCACAGAACACGTCACATAGAGAAGCGTCACTCCACAGAACACGTCACATAGAGAAGCGTCACTCCACAGAACACGTCACATAGAGAAGCGTCACTCCAGAGAACACGTCACATAGAGAAGCGTCACTCCACAGAACACGTCACATAGAGAAGCGTCACTCCACAGAACACGTCACATAGAGAAGCGTCACTCCACAGAACACGTCACATAGAGAAGCGTCACTCCACAGAACACGTCACATAGAGAAGCGTCACTCCACAGAACACGTCACATAGAGAAGCGTCACTCCACAGAACACGTCACATAGAGAAGCGTCACTCCACAGAACACGTCTCATAGAGAAGCGTCACTCCACAGAACACGCCGCATAGAGAAGCGTCACTCCACAGAACACGTCACAGAGAGAAGCGTCACTCCACAGAACACGTCATATAGAGAAGCGTCACTCCACAGAACACGTCACATAGAGAAGCGTCACTCCACAGAACACGTCATATAGAGAAGCGTCACTCCACAGAACACGTCACATAGAGAAGCGTCACTCCACAGAACACGTCACATAGAGAAGCGTCACTCCACAGAACACGTCACATAGAGAAGCGTCACTCCACAGAACACGTCACATAGAGAAGCGTCACTCCACAGAACACGTCACATAGAGAAGCGTCACTCCACAGAACACGTCATAGAGAAGCGTCACTCCACAGAACACGTCATATAGAGAAGCGTCACTCCACAGAACACGTCACATAGAGAAGCGTCACTCCACAGAACACGTCACATAGAGAAGCGTCACTCCACAGAACACGTCACATAGAGAAGCGTCACTCCACAGAACACGTCACATAGAGAAGCGTCACTCCACAGAACACGTCATATAGAGAAGAGTCACTCCACAGAACACGTCACATAGAGAAGCGTCACTCCACAGAACACGTCACATAGAGAAGCGTCACTCCACAGAACACGTCACATAGAGAAGCGTCACTCCACAGAACACGTCACATAGAGAAGCGTCACCCCACAGAACACGTCACATAGAGAAGCGTCACTCCACAGAACACGTCACATAGAGAAGCGTCACTCCACAGAACACGTCACATAGAGAAGCGTCACTCCACAGAACACGTCACATAGAGAAGCGTCACTCCAGAGAACACGCCACATAGAGAAGCGTCACTCCAGAGAACACGCCACATAGAGAAGCGTCACTCCGCAGAACACGTCACATAGAGAAGCGTCACTCCGCAGAACACGTCTCATAGAGAAGCGTCACTCCGCAGAACACGTCATATAGAGAAGCGTCACTCCGCAGAACACGTCACATAGAGAAGCGTCACTCCACAGAACACGTCTCATAGAGAAGCGTCACTCCACAGAACACGTCTCATAGAGAAGCGTCACTCCACAGAACACGTCACATAGAGAAGCGTCACTCCACAGAACACGTCACATAGAGAAGCGTCACTCCACAGAACACGTCACATAGAGAAGCGTCACTCCACAGAACACGTCACATAGAGAAGCGTCACTCCACAGAACACGTCACATAGAGAAGCGTCACTCCACAGAACACGTCACATAGAGAAGCGTCACTCCACAGAACACGTCACATAGAGAAGCGTCACTCCACAGAACACGTCACATAGAGAAGCGTCACTCCAGAGAACACGCCACATAGAGAAGCGTCACTCCACAGAACACGTCACATAGAGAAGCGTCACTCCACAGAACACGTCACATAGAGAAGCGTCACTCCACAGAACACGTCACATAGAGAAGCGTCACTCCACAGAACACGTCACATAGAGAAGCGTCACTCCACAGAACACGTCATAGAGAAGCGTCACTCCACAGAACACGTCACATAGAGAAGCGTCACTCCACAGAACACGTCACATAGAGAAGCGTCACTCCACAGAACACGTCACATAGAGAAGCGTCACTCCACAGAACACGTCTCATAGAGAAGCGTCACTCCACAGAACACGTCTCATAGAGAAGCGTCACTCCACAGAACACGTCTCATAGAGAAGCGTCACTCCACAGAACACGTCTCATAGAGAAGCGTCACTCCACAGAACACGTCATATAGAGAAGCGTCACTCCACAGAACACGTCACATATAGAAGCGTCACTCCGCAGAACACGTCACATAGAGAAGCGTCACTCCGCAGAACACGTCACAGAGAAGCGTCACTCCGCAGAACACGTCACAGAGAGAAGCGTCACTCCGCAGAACACGTCACAGAGAAGCGTCACTCCGCAGAACACGTCACAGAGAAGCGTCACTCCACAGAACACGTCACATAGAGAAGCGTCACTCCACAGAACACGTCATATAGAGAAGCGTCACTCCACAGAACACGTCTCATAGAGAAGCGTCACTCCACAGAACACGTCATATAGAGAAGCGTCACTCCACAGAACACGTCACATAGAGAAGCGTCACTCCACAGAACACGTCATATAGAGAAGCGTCACTCCACAGAACACGTCACATAGAGAAGCGTCACTCCGCAGAACACGTCACATAGAGAAGCGTCACTCCGCAGAACACGTCACAGAGAAGCGTCACTCCGCAGAACACGTCACAGAGAGAAGCGTCACTCCGCAGAACACGTCACAGAGAAGCGTCACTCCGCAGAACACGTCACATAGAGAAGCGTCACTCCGCAGAACACGTCACATAGAGAAGCGTCACTCCGCAGAACACACCACATAGAGAAGCGTCACTCCACAGAACACGCCACATAGAGAAGCGTCACTCCACAGAACACGCCACATAGAGAAGCGTCACTCCACAGAACACGTCACATAGAGAAGCGTCACTCCACAGAACACGTCACATAGAGAAGCGTCACTCCACAGAACACGTCACATAGAGAAGCGTCACTCCACAGAACACGTCACATAGAGAAGCGTCACTCCACAGAACACGTCACATAGAGAAGCGTCACTCCACAGAACACGTCACATAGAGAAGCGTCACTCCACAGAACACGTCACATAGAGAAGCGTCACTCCACAGAACACGTCACATAGAGAAGCGTCACTCCACAGAACACGTCACATAGAGAAGCGTCACTCCACAGAACACGTCACATAGAGAAGCGTCACTCCGCAGAACACGTCACATAGAGAAGCGTCACTCCGCAGAACACGTCACATAGAGAAGCGTCACTCCGCAGAACACGTCACATAGAGAAGCGTCACTCCGCAGAACACGTCACATAGAGAAGCGTCACTCCGCAGAACACGTCACATAGAGAAGCGTCACTCCGCAGAACACGTCACATAGAGAAGCGTCACTCCGCAGAACACGTCACATAGAGAAGCGTCACTCCGCAGAACACGTCACATAGAGAAGCGTCACTCCGCAGGACACGTCACATAGAGAAGCGTCACTCCGCAGGACACGTCACATAGAGAAGCGTCACTCCACAGAACACGTCACATAGAGAAGCGTCACTCCACAGAACACGTCACAGAGAAGCGTCACTCCACAGAACACGTCACATAGAGAAGCGTCACTCCACAGAACACGTCACATAGAGAAGCGTAACTCCACAGAACACGTCACATAGAGAAGCGTCACTCCACAGAACACGTCACATAGAGAAGCGTCACTCCACAGAACACGTCACAGAGAAGCGTCACTCCACAGAACACGCCACATAGAGAAGCGTCACTCCACAGAACACGTCACATAGAGAAGCGTCACTCCACAGAACACGTCACATAGAGAAGCGTCACTCCACAGAACACGTCACATAGAGAAGCGTCACTCCACAGAACACGTCACATAGAGAAGCGTCACTCCACAGAACACGCCAGATAGAGAAGCGTCACTCCGCAGAACACGTCACATAGAGAAGCGTCACTCCGCAGAACACGTCACATAGAGAAGCGTCACTCCGCAGAACACGTCACATAGAGAAGAGTCACTCCGCAGAACACGTCACATAGAGAAGCGTCACTCCGCAGAACACGTCACATAGAGAAGCGTCACTCCGCAGAACACGTCACATAGAGAAGAGTCACTCCGCAGAACACGTCACATAGAGAAGCGTCACTCCGCAGAACACGTCACATAGAGAAGCGTCACTCCGCAGAACACGTCACATAGAGAAGAGTCACTCCGCAGAACACGTCACATAGAGAAGAGTCACTCCGCAGAACACGTCATATAGAGAAGCGTCACTCCGCAGAACACGCCATATAGAGAAGCGTCACCCCACAGAACACGTCACATGGAGAAGCGTCACCCCACAGAACACGTCACATAGAGAAGCGTCACTCCACAGAACACGTCACATAGAGAAGCGTCACTCCACAGAACACGTCTCATAGAGAAGCGTCACTCCACAGAACACGTCACATAGAGAAGCGTCACTCCACAGAACACGTCACATAGAGAAGCGTCACTCCACAGAACACGTCACATAGAGAAGCGTCACTCCACAGAACACGACACATAGAGAAGCGTCACTCCACAGAACACGTCACATAGAGAAGCGTCACTCCACAGAACACGTCAAATAGAGAAGCGTCACTCCACAGAACACGTCACATAGAGAAGCGTCACTCCACAGAACACGTCACATAGAGAAGCGTCACTCCACAGAACACGTCACATAGAGAAGCGTCACTCCACAGAACACGTCACATAGAGAAGCGTCACTCCACAGAACACGTCACATAGAGAAGCGTCACTCTAGTGGTTGGCAGGCAGATAGCGAATACAAAAGGGAACAAATGTGCCAAGGCACACCAAGAAGCCAAATTTCCCAGCCACTAACAAATATGTTAAATTAAAATCGACCTTTTCTTATTTTCCCAGTGAAGGTGTCCATGAGGAGATGTAGAATGAGCACAGACATGTCCAGCCAGTGTTAGTTCAGCGTCTCCCTTCATGTTCTGTGGAGTGACGCTTCTCTATGTGCCGGACAGAGTGTCAGTGAATTGATATTGAATATGACAGGCCAGCAGCTGCAGACGGCTCAGCCTCAATGTATCGTAACAAGATCTGGCTGATTAAAAGATAGAGTATAGCCCCCCCGACATGTTTCGCTGTTAACACAGCGTCCTCGGGATCAGGGGGGGGAGACCTTTCCGGAACTGTCGTGTTCCCCGTTGACGTCCTATTACAGGACCGCGCTGGAGGTCACTGATGTCTTTACCACGACCCGTCCTGCCACTGATGTCAGTAACGTGACCACAGGGCGAGTGCCGGATGTTATACACCGGGTGGGGGGGGTGCCGGATGTTATACACCGGGTGGGGGGGGGGGTGCCGGATGTTATACACCGGGTGGGGGGGGTGCCGGATGTTATACACCGGGTGGGGGGGGGGTGCCGGATGTTATACACAGGGTGGGAGGGGTGCCGGATGTTATACACCGGGTGGGGGGGTGCCGGATGTTACACACCGGGTGGGGGGGTGCCGGATGTTACACACCGGGTGGGGGGGTGCCGGATGTTACACACCGGGTGGGGGGGGTGCCGGATGTTACACACCGGGTGGGGGGGGTGCCGGATGTTACACACCGGGTGGGGGGGTGCCAGATGTTACACACCGGGTGGGGGGGTGCCAGATGTTACACACCGGGGGGGGGGGGGGGGTGCCGGATGTCGTACACCGGGTGGGGGGGTGCCGGATGTCGTACACCGGGTGGTGGGGTGCCGGATGTTACACACCGGGTTGGGGGGTGCCGGATGTTACACACCGGGGGGGTGGATATGTATGAGGTACCGGGCTGACGGATATGTATGAGGTTCCGGGCTGACGGATATGTATGAGGTTCCGGGCTGACGGATATGTATGAGGTTCCGGGCTGACGGATATGTATGAGGTACCGGGCTGACGGATATGTATGAGGTTCCGGGCTGACGGATATGTATGAGGTTCCGGGCTGACGGATATGTATGAGGTACCGGGCTGACGGATATGTATGAGGTTCCGGGCTGACGGATATGTATGAGGTTCCAGGCCGGCGCTGCTGGATATATGTGAGGTTCCGGGCTGGCGCTGCAGGATATATGACTTTCCGGGCTGGCGCTGCAGGATATATGAGGTTCCGGGCTGGCGCTGCAGGATATATGAGGTTCCGGGCTGGCGCTGCAGGATATATGAGGTTCCGGGCTGGCGGTGCTGGATATATGTGAGGTTCCGGGCTGGCGGTGCAGGATATATATGAGGTCCCGGGCTGGCGCTGCCGGATATATGAGGTCCCGGGCTGGCGCTGCAGGATATATATGAGGTCCCGGGCTGGCGCTGCAGGATATATATGAGGTCCCGGGCTGGCGCTGCAGGATATATATGAGGTCCCGGGCTGGCGCTGCAGGATATATATGAGGTTCCGGGCTGGCGCTGCAGGATATATATGAGGTCCCGGGCTGGCGCTGCAGGATATATATGAGGTCCCGGGCTGGCGCTGCCGGATATATATGAGGTCCCGGGCTGGCGCTGCAGGATATATGAGGTCCCGGGCTGGCGCTGCAGGATATATGAGGTCCCGGGCTGGCGCTGCCGGATATATGAGGTCCCGGGCTGGCGCTGCCGGATATATATGAGGTCCCGGGCTGGCGCTGCCGGATATATATGAGGTCCCGGGCTGGCGCTGCAGGATATATATGAGGTCCCGGGCTGGCGCTGCAGGATATATATGAGGTCCCGGGCTGGCGCTGCAGGATATATATGAGGTCCCGGGCTGGCGCTGCCGGATATATGAGGTCCCGGGCTGGCGCTGCAGGATATATGAGGTCCCGGGCTGGCGCTGCCGGATATATGAGGTCCCGGGCTGGCGCTGCAGGATATATATGAGGTCCCGGGCTGGCGCTGCAGGATATATATGAGGTCCCGGGCTGGCGCTGCAGGATATATATGAGGTTCCGGGCTGGCGCTGCTGGATATATGAGGTCCCGGGCTGGCGCTGCAGGATATATATGAGGTCCCGGGCTGGCGCTGCAGGATATATATGAGGTTCCGGGCTGGCGCTGCAGGATATATATGAGGTTCCGGGCTGGCGCTGACGGACGTGTTGAGGCCGGACATGAAGCTTTGGAGTTATAACTGTTGTTTGTGTTATTTCCTTGTCTCCCCCGTCTTGGTATATGGAGCCCCCCATCCTCTTCCTCCTCTCTCTCCAGGCCCCCGCTGTGACCCCGTCATCTATAGTCATGCCGTCTGACCTTGCAAAGAAAAAAGCTGCCAAGAAGAAGGAGGCGGCCAAGGCTCGTCAGAGACCCAAGAAAGAGAATGGAGACGCTGCTGGCGAGGAGGCGGAGTCACAGTCAGCCAATGGCACTTCAACCCCTGGTCAGTCCTCCTAAATATTGCACTAACCACATGGTCATCAACATGCTGTTGAGTGGGGAATCTCGGCAGCACAGAGTATTTCAGGAGAGGATTGTGCTGATCTTGTGGAAGGTCACAGACTGGCATAGTGGAAGGAGTGCAGCAGCACAGAGTATTTTAGGAGGAGTGTTGATCTTCTGGGGGTTTAGTTCTCTGATGTTTCTTCTCTGTAGATGTGGATGACGTTACCTGTCAGATGGAGGAGTTTGAGATTCGGAAGGCCGAGGCCCGGGCGGTCACCGGTGTCCTGGCCTCCCACCCAAACAGCACGGACGTTCACATCATCAACACGTCACTGACCTTCCATGGACAAGAGCTGCTGAACGACACCACCGTGGAGCTGAACTCCGGCCGCAGATACGGACTCATCGGCCTCAACGGGACAGGTGAGGAGGGGGGACGTCATGGGGGTCACATACCACACCATGTATCACTCCCAGCATCCTGACCCCAAGAGCTCACCATCTAATCTCCATATATCACACAATGTATCACTCCCATCATCCTGACCCCAAGAGCTCACCATCTAATCTCCATATACCACACCATGTATCACTCCCAGCATCCTGACCCCAAGAGCTCACCATCTAATCTGCATATATCACACACAATGTATCACTCCCAGCATCCTGACCCCAAGAGCTCACCATCTAATCTCCATATATCACACATAATGTATCACTTCCATCATCCTGACCCCAAGAGCTCACCATCTAATCTCCATATATCACACAATGTATCACTCCCATCATCCTGACCCCAAGAGCTCACCATCTAATCTCCATATATCACACAATGTATCACTCCCATCATCCCTGACCCCAAGAGCTCACCATCTAATCTCCATATATCACACACAATGTATCACTCCCATCATCCCTGACCCCAAGAGCTCACCATCTAATCTCCATATATCACACAATGTATCACTCCCATCATCCTGACCCCAAGAGCTCACCATCTAATCTCCATATATCACACAATGTATCACTCCCATCATCCTGACCCCAAGAGCTCACCATCTAATCTCCATATATCACACACAATGTATCACTCCCATCATCCTGACCCCAAGAGCTCACCATCTAATCTCCATATATCACACAATGTATCACTCCCATCATCCTGACCCCAAGAGCTCACCATCTAATCTCCATATATCACACACAATGTATCGCTCCCATCATCCTGACCCCAAGAGCTCACCATCTAATCTCCATATATCACACACAATGTATCACTCCCATCATCCCTGACCCCAAGAGCTCACCATCTAATCTCCATATATCACACAATGTATCACTCCCATCATCCTGACCCCAAGAGCTCACCATCTAATCTCCATATATCACACATAATGTATCACTCCCATCATCCTGACCCCAAGAGCTCACCATCTAATCTCCATATATCACACATAATGTATCACTCCCATCATCCTGACCCCAAGAGCTCACCATCTAATCTCCATATATCACACAATGTATCACTCCCATCATCCCTGACCCCAAGAGCTCACCATCTAATCTCCATATATCACACAATGTATCACTCCCATCATCCCTGACCCCAAGAGCTCACCATCTAATCTGCATATATCACACAATGTATCACTCCCATCATCCTGACCCCAAGAGCTCACCATCTAATCTCCATATCTCACACAATGTATCACTCCCATCATCCTGACCCCAAGAGCTCACAATCTAATCTCCATATATCACACCATGTATCACTCCCATCATCCTGACCCCAAGAGCTCACCATCTAATCTCCATATATCACACAATGTATCACTCCCATCATCCTGACCCCAAGAGCTCACCATCTAATCTCCATATATCACACATAATGTATCACTCCCATCATCCTGACCCCAAGAGCTCACCATCTAATCTCCATATATCACACAATGTATCACTCCCAGCATCCCTGACCCCAAGAACTCAACATCTAATCTCCATATATCACATAATGTATCACTCCCATCATCCTGACCCCAAGAGCTCACCATCTAATCTCCATATATCACACACCATGTATCACTCCCATCATCCCTGACCCCAAGAGCTCACCATCTAATCTCCATATATCACACACCATGTATCACTCCCATCATCCCTGACCCCAAGAGCTCACCATCTAATCTCCATATATCACACATAATGTATCACTCCCATCATCCTGACCCCAAGAGCTCACCATCTAATCTCCATATATCACACCATGTATCACTCCCATCATCCCTGACCCCAAGAGCTCACCATCTAATCTCCATATACCACACCATGTATCACTCCCATCATCCTGACCCCAAGAGCTCACCATCTAATCTCCATATATCACACACCATGTATCACTCCCATCATCCCTGACCCCAAGAGCTCACCATCTAATCTCCATATATCACACAATGTGTCACTCCCATCATCCCTGACCCCAAGAGCTCACCATCTAATCTCCATATATCACACAATGTATCACTCCCATCATCCCTGACCCCAAGAGCTCACCATCTAATCTCCATATATCACACACAATGTATCACTCCCATCATCCTGACCCCAAGAGCTCACCATCTAATCTCCATATATCACACACAATGTATCACTCCCATCATCCTGACCCCAAGAGCTCACCATCTAATCTCCATATATCACACACAATGTATCACTCCCATCATCCTGACCCCAAGAGCTCACAATCTAATCTCCATATATCACACATAATGTATCACTCCCATCATCTTGACCCCAAGAGCTCACCATCTAATCTCCATATATCACACACAATGTATCACTCCCATCATCCTGACCCCAAGAGCTCACCATCTAATCTCCATATATCACACAATGTATCACTCCCATCATCCTGACCCCAAGAGCTCACCATCTAATCTCCATATATCACACACAATGTATCACTCCCATCATCCTGACCCCAAGAGCTCACCATCTAATCTCCATATATCACACATAATGTATCACTCCCATCATCCTGACCCCAAGAGCTCACCATCTAATCTCCATATATCACACACAATGTATCACTCCCATCATCCTGACCCCAAGAGCTCACCATCTAATCTCCATATATCACACATAATGTATCACTCCCATCATCCTGACCCCAAGAGCTCACAATCTAATCTCCATATACCACACAATGTATCACTCCCATCATCCTGACCCCAAGAGCTCACCATCTAATCTCCATATATCACACACAATGTATCACTCCCATCATCCTGACCCCAAGAGCTCACCATCTAATCTCCATATATCACACATAATGTATCACTCCCATCATCCTGACCCCAAGAGCTCACCATCTAATCTCCATATATCACACAATGTATCACTCCCATCATCCTGACCCCAAGAGCTCACCATCTAATCTCCATATATCACACAATGTATCACTCCCATCATCCCTGACCCCAAGAGCTCACCATCTAATCTCCATATACCACACAATGTATCACTCCCATCATCCTGACCCCAAGAGCTCACCATGTAATCTCCATATATCACACACAATGTATCACTCCCATCATCCTGACCCCAAGAGCTCACCATCTAATCTCCATATATCACACATAATGTATCACTCCCATCATCCCTGACCCCAAGAGCTCACCATCTAATCTCCATATATCACACAATGTATCACTCCCATCATCCTGACCCCAAGAGCTCACCATCTAATCTCCATATATCACACAATGTATCACTCCCATCATCCCTGACCCCAAGAGCTCACCATCTAATCTCCATATACCACACAATGTATCACTCCCATCATCCTGACCCCAAGAGCTCACCATCTAATCTCCATATATCACACATAATGTATCACTCCCATCATCCTGACCCCAAGAGCTCACCATCTAATCTCCATATATCACACAATGTATCACTCCCATCATCCCTGACCCCAGGAGCTCACCATCTAATCTCCATATACCACACAATGTATCACTCCCATCATCCTGACCCCAAGAGCTCACCATCTAATCTCCATATATCACACAATGTATCACTCCCATCATCCTGACCCCAAGAGCTCACCATCTAATCTCCATATATGACACACAATGTATCACTCCCATCATCCTGACCCCAAGAGCTCACCATCTAATCTCCATATATCACACAATGTATCACTCCCATCATCCTGAGCCCAAGAGCTCACAATCTAATCTCCATATATGACACACAATGTATCACTCCCATCATCCTGAGCCCAAGAGCTCACCATCTAATCTCCATATACCACACCATGTATCACTCCCATCATCCTGACCCCAAGAGCTCACCATCTAATCTCCATATATCACACACCATGTATCACTCCCATCATCCCTGACCCCAAGAGCTCACCATCTAATCTCCATATATCACACAATGTATCACTCCCATCATCCCTGACCCCAAGAGCTCACCATCTAATCTCCATATATCACACAATGTATCACTCCCATCATCCCTGACCCCAAGAGCTCACCATCTAATCTCCATATATCACACACAATGTATCACTCCCAGCATCCTGACCCCAAGAGCTCACCATCTAATCTCCATATATCACACACCATGTATCACTCCCATCATCCCTGACCCCAAGAGCTCACCATCTAATCTCCATATATCAAACATAATGTATCACTCCCATCATCCTGACCCCAAGAGCTCACCATCTAATCTCCATATATCACACAATGTATCACTCCCATCATCCCTGACCCCAAGAGCTCACCATCTAATCTCCATATATCACACACAATGTATCACTCCCATCATCCCTGACCCCAAGAGCTCACCATCTAATCTCCATATATCACACACAATGTATCACTCCCATCATCCTGACCCCAAGAGCTCACCATCTAATCTCCATATATCACACATAATGTATCACTCTCATCATTCTGACCCCAAGAGCTCACCATCTAATCTCCATATATCACACAATGTATCACTCCCATCATCCTGACCCCAAGAGCTCACCATCTAATCTCCATATATCACACAATGTATCACTCCCATCATCCCTGACCCCAAGAGCTCACCATCTAATCTCCATATATCACACATAATGTATCACTCCCATCATCCTGACCCCAAGAGCTCACCATCTAATCTCCATATACCACACAATGTATCACTCCCATCATCCCTGACCCCAAGAGCTCACCATCTAATCTCCATATATCACACACAATTTATCACTCCCATCATCCTGACCCCAAGAGCTCACCATCTAATCTCCATATATTACACAATGTATCACTCCCATCATCCTGACCCCAAGAGCTCACCATCTAATCTCCATATATCACACAATGTATCACTCCCATCATCCTGACCCCAAGAGCTCACCATCTAATCTCCATATATCACACAATGTATCACTCCCATCATCCTGACCCCAAGAGCTCACCATCTAATCTCCATATATCACACAATGTATCACTCCCAGCATCCTGACCCCAAGAGCTCACCATCTAATCTCCATATATCACACAATGTATCACTCCCATCATCCTGACCCCAAGAGCTCACCATCTAATCTCCATATATCACACAATGTATCACTCCCATCATCCCTGACCCCAAGAGCTCACCATCTAATCTCCATATATCACACATAATGTATCACTCCCATCATCCTGACCCCAAGAGCTCACCATCTAATCTCCATATACCACACAATGTATCACTCCCATCATCCCTGACCCCAAGAGCTCACCATCTAATCTCCATATATCACACACAATTTATCACTCCCATCATCCTGACCCCAAGAGCTCACCATCTAATCTCCATATATTACACAATGTATCACTCCCATCATCCTGACCCCAAGAGCTCACCATCTAATCTCCATATATCACACAATGTATCACTCCCATCATCCTGACCCCAAGAGCTCACCATCTAATCTCCATATATCACACAATGTATCACTCCCATCATCCTGACCCCAAGAGCTCACCATCTAATCTCCATATATCACACAATGTATCACTCCCAGCATCCTGACCCCAAGAGCTCACCATCTAATCTCCATATATCACACAATGTATCACTCCCATCATCCTGACCCCAAGAGCTCACCATCTAATCTCCATATATCACACAATGTATCACTCCCATCATCCTGACCCCAAGAGCTCACCATCTAATCTCCATATATCACACAATGTATCACTCCCATCATCCCTGACCCCAAGAGCTCACCATCTAATCTCCATATATCACACACAATGTATCACTCCCAGCATCCTGACCCCAAGAGCTCACCATCTAATCTCCATATATCACACACAATGTATCACTCCCATCATCCCTGACCCCAAGAGCTCACAATCTAATCTCCATATATCACACACAATGTATCACTCCCATCATCCTGACCCCAAGAGCTCACCATCTAATCTCCATATATCACACAATGTATCACTCCCATCATCCCTGACCCCAAGAGCTCACCATCTAATCTCCATATACCACACAATGTATCACTCCCATCATCCTGACCCCAAGAGCTCACCATCTAATCTCCATATATCACACACAATGTATCACTCCCATCATCCTGACCCCAAGAGCTCACCATCTAATCTCCATATATCACACATAATGTATCACTCCCATCATCCTGACCCCAAGAGCTCACCATCTAATCTCCATATATCACACAATGTATCACTCCCATCATCCCTGACCCCAAGAGCTCACCATCTAATCTCCATATACCACACAATGTATCACTCCCATCATCCTGACCCCAAGAGCTCACCATGTAATCTCCATATATCACACACAATGTATCACTCCCATCATCCTGACCCCAAGAGCTCACCATCTAATCTCCATATATCACACACAATGTATCACTCCCATCATCCTGACCCCAAGAGCTCACCATCTAATCTCCATATATCACACAATGTATCACTCCCATCATCATGACCCCAAGAGCTCACCATCTAATCTCCATATATCACACATAATGTATCACTCCCATCATCCCTGACCCCAAGAGCTCACCATCTAATCTCCATATATCACACAATGTATCACTCCCAGCATCCTGACCCCAAGAGCTCACCATCTAATCTCCATATATCACACAATGTATCACTCCCATCATCCTGACCCCAAGAGCTCACCATCTAATCTCCATATATCACACACAATGTATCACTCCCATCATCCCTGACCCCAAGAGCTCACCATCTAATCTCCATATATCACACACAATGTATCACTCCCATCATCCTGACCCCAAGAGCTCACCATCTAATCTCCATATATCACACAATGTATCACTCCCATCATCCTGACCCCAAGAGCTCACCATCTAATCTCCATATATCACACAATGTATCACTCCCATCATCCCTGACCCCAAGAGCTCACCATCTAATCTCCATATATCACACACAATGTATCACTCCCATCATCCTGACCCCAAGAGCTCACCATCTAATCTCCATATATCACACACCATGTATCACTCCCATCATCCTGACCCCAGGAGCTCACCATCTAATCTCCATATATCACACACCATGTATCACTCCCATCATCCTGACCCCAGGAGCTCACCATCTAATCTCCATATATCACACACCATGTATCACTCCCATCATCCTGACCCCAGGAGCTCACCATCTAATCTCCATATATCACACACCATGTATCACTCCCATCATCCTGACCCCAGGAGCTCACCATCTAATCTCCATATATCACACACAATGTATCACTCCCATCATCCTGACATAGGAGGTCAGTGTAACTCTGTGTCGCTCTCGCTGTGGTCAGATGTTGGTCTGTATTTGGAGTGTAGGAATATTATCTGCACTGACACGCGGCTTCTCATGAAGGTCACACCCGGGGCCCTCAGTGCCCGCTTTGTTGCTGTGTGGCAGATCTTGTCAATGGAGAGCTGTGCTTGTCGGGGGCTGGTCGGGGGCCGGGCTGGTCGGGCGCCGGGTTTGTCGGTGGTCGGGCGCCGGGTTTGTCGGGGGCCGGGCTGGTCGGGGGCCGGGCTGGTCGGGGGCAGGGCTGGTCGGGGTGCTCGGGGGCAGGGCTGGTCGGCCGTTTCTCATGCCTGCGCTTCTTCTTCACCAGGGAAGTCTATGCTTCTGTCAGCGGTGGGGAAACGCGAGGTGCCAATACCAGAACACATTGACATCTATCACCTGACCCGCGAGATGCCCCCCAGCGATAAGACGGCTCTGCACTGTGTGATGGAGGTGGACACGGAGCGGACAATGCTGGAGAAGGAAGCCGAGCGGCTGGCACATGAGGATGGTGAGAGTCTCGGCAGGGTCTGTCCTCGTTGACCTCTCCCTCTGCCTCTCCTTAAACTTGCTTGTCTTGTAGCGGAGTGTGAAAAACTTTTGGAACTGTACGAGCGTCTGGAGGAGCTGGATGCGGCAAAGGCTGAAGTGCGGGCGTCCCGGATCCTGCATGGACTCGGCTTCACCCCGGCCATGCAGCGCAAGAAGTTGAAGGACTTCAGTGGAGGCTGGAGGATGCGCGTCGCCTTGGCCAGGTAACTTCTGATCGGGGACCAGACTGCCTGGGGCCAGTCACACAGGTCATTTGGTAATGTGTCCCTTTTCTCCGTAGAGCCCTGTTCATCCGCCCATTCATGTTACTTCTCGATGAGCCGACCAACCATCTGGATCTGGAGGCCTGTGTGTGGCTGGAGGAGGAGCTGAAGTCGTGAGTATCCGCCCCGTCTATGGTGACAAAAGTCAGACCTACAAGAGCTTACGGTCTAGTTACGAGGGCAAGGTCACCAGCCTAAAGCAGCAGAAGGGTGCAACCGGTGCCGAGTCCTCCCTATATGACAGGCGGGTGCCGTCTCCTGTCCTGGGGTCTCGGTGTGACAGGCGGGTGCAGTCTCCTGTCCTGGGGTCTCGGTATGACAGGCGGGTGCAGTCTCCTGTCCTGGGGTCTCGGTGTGACAGGCGGGTGCAGTCTCCTGTCCTGGGGTCTCGGTGTGACAGGCGGGTGCAGTCTCCTGTCCTGGGGTCTCGGTGTGACAGGCGGGTGCAGTCTCCTGTCCTGGGGTCTCGGTATGACAGGCGGGTGCAGTCTCCTGTCCTGGGGTCTCGGTGTGACAGGCGGGTGCAGGCTCCTGTGCTGGGGTCTCGGTATGACAGGCGGGTGCAGTCTCCTGTCCTGGGGTCTCGGTGTGACAGGCGGGTGCAGTCTCCTGTCCTGGGGTCTCGGTGTGACAGGCGGGTGCAGTCTCCTGTCCTGGGGTCTCGGTATGACAGGCGGGTGCAGTCTCCTGTCCTGGGGTCTCGGTGTGACAGGCGGGTGCCGTCTCCTGTCCTGGGGTCTCGGTGTGACAGGCGGGTGCCGTCTCCTGTCCTGGGGTCTCGGTGTGACAGGCGGGTGCAGTCTCCTGTCCTGTGGTCTCGGTGTGACAGGCGGGTGCAGGCTCCTGTCCTGGGGTCTCGGTGTGACAGGCGGGTGCAGTCTCCTGTCCTGGGGTCTCGGTATGACAGGCAGGTACAGTCTCCTGTCCTGGGGTCTCGGTGGGACAGGCGGGTGCAGTCTCCTGTCCTGGGGTCTCGGTGTGACAGGCGGGTGCCGTCTCCTGTCCTGGGGTCTCGGTGTGACAGGCGGGTGCAGTCTCCTGTCCTGGGGTCTCGGTATGACAGGCAGGTACAGTCTCCTGTCCTGGGGTCTCTGTATGACAGGCGGGTGCCGTCTCCTGTCCTGGGGTCTCGGTATGACAGGCGGGTGCAGTCTCCTGTGCTGGGGTCTCGGTATGACAGGCGGGTGCCGTCTCCTGTCCTGGGGTCTCGGTGTGACAGGCGGGTGCCGTCTCCTGTCCTGGGGTCTCGGTGTGACAGGCGGGTGCAGGCTCCTGTCCTGGGGTATGACAGGCGGGTGCAGTCTCCTGTCCTGGGGTCTCGGTGTGACAGGCGGGTGCAGTCTTCTGTCCTGGGGTCTCGGTGTGACAGGCGGGTGCAGTCTCCTGTCCTGGGGTCTCGGTATGACAGGCGGGTGCAGTCTCCTGTCCTGGGGTCTCGGTGTGACAGGCGGGTGCAGTCTCCTGTGCTGGGGGCTCGGTGTGACAGGCGGGTGCAGTCTCCTGTCCTGGGGTCTCGGTGTGACAGGCGGGTGCCGTCTCCTGTCCTGGGGTCTCGGTGTGACAGGCGGGTGCAGTCTCCTGTCCTGGGGTCTCGGTGTGACAGGCGGGTGCAGTCTCCTGTCCTGGGGTCTCGGTGTGACAGGCGGGTGCCGTCTCCTGTCCTGGGGTCTCGGTGTGACAGGCGGGTGCAGTCTCCTGTCCTGGGGTCTCGGTATGACAGGCGGGTGCAGTCTCTTGTCCTGGGGTCTCGGTGTGACAGGCGGGTGCAGTCTCCTGTCCTGGGGTCTCGGTGTGACAGGCGGGTGCAGTCTCCTGTCCTGGGGTCTCGGTGTGACAGGCAGGTACAGTCTCCTGTCCTGGGGTCTCGGTGTGACAGGCCGGTGCAGTCTCCGGTCCTGGGGTCTCGGTGTGACAGGCGGGTGCCGTCTCCTGTCCTGGGGTCTCGGTGTGACAGGCGGGTGCAGTCTCCTGTCCTGGGGTCTCGGTGTGACAGGCGGGTGCCGTCTCCTGTCCTGGGGTCTCGGTGTGACAGGCGGGTGCAGTCTCCTGTCCTGGGGTATGACAGGCGGGTGCAGTCTCCTGTCCTGGGGTCTCGGTGTGACAGGCGGGTGCAGTCTCCTGTCCTGGGGTCTCGGTGTGACAGGCGGGTGCAGTCTCTTGTCCTGGGGTCTCGGTGTGACAGGCGGGTGCCGTCTCCTGTCCTGGGGTCTCGGTGTGACAGGCGGGTGCCGTCTCCTGTCCTGGGGTCTCGGTGTGACAGGCGGGTGCAGTCTCCTGTCCTGGGGTCTCGGTGTGACAGGCGGGTGCAGTCTCCTGTCCTGGGGTCTCGGTGTGACAGGCGGGTGCAGTCTCCTGTCCTGGGGTCTCGGTGTGACAGGCGGGTGCAGTCTCCTGTCCTGGGGTCTCGGTGTGACAGGCGGGTGCAGTCTTCTGTCCTGGGGGCTCGGTGTGACAGGCGGGTGCAGTCTTCTGTCCTGGGGTCTCGGTGTGACAGGCGGGTGCAGTCTCCTGTCCTGGGGTCTCGGTGTGACAGGCGGGTGCAGTCTCCTGTCCTGGGGTCTCGGTGTGACAGGCGGGTGCAGGCTCCTGTCCTGGGGTCTCGGTGGGACAGGCGGGTGCAGTCTCCTGTGCTGGGGTCTCGGTGTGACAGGCGGGTGCAGTCTCCTGTCCTGGGGTCTCGGTATGACAGGCGGGTGCAGTCTCCTGTCCTGGGGTCTCGGTGTGACAGGCGGGTGCAGTCTCCTGTCCTGGGGTCTCGGTGTGACAGGCGGGTGCCGTCTCCTGTCCTGGGGTCTCGGTGTGACAGGCGGGTGCCGTCTCCTGTCCTGGGGGCTCGGTGTGACAGGCGGGTGCAGTCTCCTGTGCTGGGGTCTCGGTGTGACAGGCGGGTGCAGTCTCCTGTCCTGGGGTCTCGGTGTGACAGGCGGGTGCAGTCTCCTGTCCTGGGGTCTCGGTGTGACAGGCGGGTGCAGTCTCCTGTCCTGGGGTCTCGGTGTGACAGGCGGGTGCCGTCTCCTGTCCTGCGGTCTCGGTGTGACAGGCGGGTGCAGTCTCCTGTCCTGGGGTGTGACAGGCGGGTGCAGTCTCCTGTCCTGGGGTGTGACAGGCGGGTGCAGTCTCCGGTCCTGGGGTCTCGGTGTGACAGGCGGGTGCAGTCTCCTGTCCTGGGGTCTCGGTGTGACAGGCGGGTGCAGTCTCCTGTCCTGGGGTCTCGGTGTGACAGGCGGGTGCAGTCTCCTGTCCTGGGGTCTCGGTGTGACAGGCGGGTGCAGTCTCCTGTCCTGGGGTCTCGGTGTGACAGGCGGGTGCCGTCTCCTGTCCTGGGGTCTCGGGTATGACAGGCGGGTGCCGTCTCCTGTCCTGGGGGCTCGGTATGACAGGCGGGTGCAGTCTCCTGTCCTGGGGTCTCGGTGTGACAGGCGGGTGCCGTCTCCTGTCCTGGGGTCTCGGTATGACAGGCGGGTGCAGTCTCCTGTCCTGGGGTTCGGTGTGACAGGCGGGTGCAGTCTCCTGTCCTGGGGTCTCGGTGTGACAGGCGGGTGCAGTCTCCTGTCCTGGGGTCTCGGTGTGACAGGCGGGTGCCGTCTCCTGTCCTGGGGTCTCGGTGTGACAGGCGGGTGCAGTCTCCTGTCCTGGGGTCTCGGTGTGACAGGCGGGTGCCGTCTCCTGTCCTGGGGTCTCGGGTATGACAGGCGGGTGCCGTCTCCTGTCCTGGGGGCTCGGTATGACAGGCGGGTGCAGTCTCCTGTCCTGGGGTCTCGGTGTGACAGGCGGGTGCAGTCTCCTGTCCTGGGGTCTCGGTGTGACAGGCGGGTGCCGTCTCCTGTCCTGGGGTCTCGGTATGACAGGCGGGTGCAGTCTCCTGTCCTGGGGTTCGGTGTGACAGGCGGGTGCAGTCTCCTGTCCTGGGGTCTCGGTGTGACAGGCGGGTGCAGTCTCCTGTCCTGGGGTCTCGGTGTGACAGGCGGGTGCAGTCTCCTGTCCTGGGGTCTCGGGTATGACAGGCGGGTGCCGTCTCCTGTCCTGGGGGCTCGGTATGACAGGCGGGTGCAGTCTCCTGTCCTGGGGTCTCGGTGTGACAGGCGGGTGCCGTCTCCTGTCCTGGGGGCTCGGTATGACAGGCGGGTGCAGGCTCCTGTCCTGGGGTCTCGGTGTGACAGGCGGGTGCAGTCTCCTGTCCTGGGGTCTCGGTATGACAGGCAGGTACAGTCTCCTGTCCTGGGGTCTCGGTGGGACAGGCGGGTGCAGTCTCCTGTCCTGGGGTCTCGGTGTGACAGGCGGGTGCCGTCTCCTGTCCTGGGGTCTCGGTGTGACAGGCGGGTGCAGTCTCCTGTCCTGGGGTCTCGGTATGACAGGCAGGTACAGTCTCCTGTCCTGGGGTCTCTGTATGACAGGCGGGTGCCGTCTCCTGTCCTGGGGTCTCGGTATGACAGGCGGGTGCAGTCTCCTGTGCTGGGGTCTCGGTATGACAGGCGGGTGCCGTCTCCTGTCCTGGGGTCTCGGTGTGACAGGCGGGTGCCGTCTCCTGTCCTGGGGTCTCGGTGTGACAGGCGGGTGCAGGCTCCTGTCCTGGGGTATGACAGGCGGGTGCAGTCTCCTGTCCTGGGGTCTCGGTGTGACAGGCGGGTGCAGTCTTCTGTCCTGGGGTCTCGGTGTGACAGGCGGGTGCAGTCTCCTGTCCTGGGGTCTCGGTATGACAGGCGGGTGCAGTCTCCTGTCCTGGGGTCTCGGTGTGACAGGCGGGTGCAGTCTCCTGTGCTGGGGGCTCGGTGTGACAGGCGGGTGCAGTCTCCTGTCCTGGGGTCTCGGTGTGACAGGCGGGTGCCGTCTCCTGTCCTGGGGTCTCGGTGTGACAGGCGGGTGCAGTCTCCTGTCCTGGGGTCTCGGTGTGACAGGCGGGTGCAGTCTCCTGTCCTGGGGTCTCGGTGTGACAGGCGGGTGCCGTCTCCTGTCCTGGGGTCTCGGTGTGACAGGCGGGTGCAGTCTCCTGTCCTGGGGTCTCGGTATGACAGGCGGGTGCAGTCTCTTGTCCTGGGGTCTCGGTGTGACAGGCGGGTGCAGTCTCCTGTCCTGGGGTCTCGGTGTGACAGGCGGGTGCAGTCTCCTGTCCTGGGGTCTCGGTGTGACAGGCAGGTACAGTCTCCTGTCCTGGGGTCTCGGTGTGACAGGCCGGTGCAGTCTCCGGTCCTGGGGTCTCGGTGTGACAGGCGGGTGCCGTCTCCTGTCCTGGGGTCTCGGTGTGACAGGCGGGTGCAGTCTCCTGTCCTGGGGTCTCGGTGTGACAGGCGGGTGCCGTCTCCTGTCCTGGGGTCTCGGTGTGACAGGCGGGTGCAGTCTCCTGTCCTGGGGTATGACAGGCGGGTGCAGTCTCCTGTCCTGGGGTCTCGGTGTGACAGGCGGGTGCAGTCTCCTGTCCTGGGGTCTCGGTGTGACAGGCGGGTGCAGTCTCTTGTCCTGGGGTCTCGGTGTGACAGGCGGGTGCCGTCTCCTGTCCTGGGGTCTCGGTGTGACAGGCGGGTGCCGTCTCCTGTCCTGGGGTCTCGGTGTGACAGGCGGGTGCAGTCTCCTGTCCTGGGGTCTCGGTGTGACAGGCGGGTGCAGTCTCCTGTCCTGGGGTCTCGGTGTGACAGGCGGGTGCAGTCTCCTGTCCTGGGGTCTCGGTGTGACAGGCGGGTGCAGTCTCCTGTCCTGGGGTCTCGGTGTGACAGGCGGGTGCAGTCTTCTGTCCTGGGGGCTCGGTGTGACAGGCGGGTGCAGTCTTCTGTCCTGGGGTCTCGGTGTGACAGGCGGGTGCAGTCTCCTGTCCTGGGGTCTCGGTGTGACAGGCGGGTGCAGTCTCCTGTCCTGGGGTCTCGGTGTGACAGGCGGGTGCAGGCTCCTGTCCTGGGGTCTCGGTGGGACAGGCGGGTGCAGTCTCCTGTGCTGGGGTCTCGGTGTGACAGGCGGGTGCAGTCTCCTGTCCTGGGGTCTCGGTATGACAGGCGGGTGCAGTCTCCTGTCCTGGGGTCTCGGTGTGACAGGCGGGTGCAGTCTCCTGTCCTGGGGTCTCGGTGTGACAGGCGGGTGCCGTCTCCTGTCCTGGGGTCTCGGTGTGACAGGCGGGTGCCGTCTCCTGTCCTGGGGGCTCGGTGTGACAGGCGGGTGCAGTCTCCTGTGCTGGGGTCTCGGTGTGACAGGCGGGTGCAGTCTCCTGTCCTGGGGTCTCGGTGTGACAGGCGGGTGCAGTCTCCTGTCCTGGGGTCTCGGTGTGACAGGCGGGTGCAGTCTCCTGTCCTGGGGTCTCGGTGTGACAGGCGGGTGCCGTCTCCTGTCCTGCGGTCTCGGTGTGACAGGCGGGTGCAGTCTCCTGTCCTGGGGTGTGACAGGCGGGTGCAGTCTCCTGTCCTGGGGTGTGACAGGCGGGTGCAGTCTCCGGTCCTGGGGTCTCGGTGTGACAGGCGGGTGCAGTCTCCTGTCCTGGGGTCTCGGTGTGACAGGCGGGTGCAGTCTCCTGTCCTGGGGTCTCGGTGTGACAGGCGGGTGCAGTCTCCTGTCCTGGGGTCTCGGTGTGACAGGCGGGTGCAGTCTCCTGTCCTGGGGTCTCGGTGTGACAGGCGGGTGCCGTCTCCTGTCCTGGGGTCTCGGGTATGACAGGCGGGTGCCGTCTCCTGTCCTGGGGGCTCGGTATGACAGGCGGGTGCAGTCTCCTGTCCTGGGGTCTCGGTGTGACAGGCGGGTGCCGTCTCCTGTCCTGGGGTCTCGGTATGACAGGCGGGTGCAGTCTCCTGTCCTGGGGTTCGGTGTGACAGGCGGGTGCAGTCTCCTGTCCTGGGGTCTCGGTGTGACAGGCGGGTGCAGTCTCCTGTCCTGGGGTCTCGGTGTGACAGGCGGGTGCCGTCTCCTGTCCTGGGGTCTCGGTGTGACAGGCGGGTGCAGTCTCCTGTCCTGGGGTCTCGGTGTGACAGGCGGGTGCCGTCTCCTGTCCTGGGGTCTCGGGTATGACAGGCGGGTGCCGTCTCCTGTCCTGGGGGCTCGGTATGACAGGCGGGTGCAGTCTCCTGTCCTGGGGTCTCGGTGTGACAGGCGGGTGCAGTCTCCTGTCCTGGGGTCTCGGTGTGACAGGCGGGTGCCGTCTCCTGTCCTGGGGTCTCGGTATGACAGGCGGGTGCAGTCTCCTGTCCTGGGGTTCGGTGTGACAGGCGGGTGCAGTCTCCTGTCCTGGGGTCTCGGTGTGACAGGCGGGTGCAGTCTCCTGTCCTGGGGTCTCGGTGTGACAGGCGGGTGCCGTCTCCTGTCCTGGGGTCTCGGTGTGACAGGCGGGTGCAGTCTCCTGTCCTGGGGTCTCGGTGTGACAGGCGGGTGCCGTCTCCTGTCCTGGGGGCTCGGTATGACAGGCGGGTGCAGTCTCCTGTCCTGGGGTCTCGGTGTGACAGGCGGGTGCCGTCTCCTGTCCTGGGGTCTCGGTATGACAGGCGGGTGCAGTCTCCTGTCCTGGGGTTCGGTGTGACAGGCGGGTGCAGTCTCCTGTCCTGGGGTCTCGGTGTGACAGGCGGGTGCAGTCTCCTGTCCTGGGGTCTCGGTGTGACAGGCGGGTGCCGTCTCCTGTCCTGGGGTCTCGGTGTGACAGGCGGGTGCAGTCTCTCTCAGCTTCTCACGTTTGTGTCTTTTTCTCAGTTTCCGCCGGATCCTGGTCCTCGTGTCGCACTCTCAGGATTTCCTCAATGGCGTCTGTACAAACATTATTCACATGCACAACCGTAAGCTGAAATATTACACGGTGAGTTACCGGAGCGGCGTTGTGTGATTGCGCGGTTTCTGTGCGGCCTCGCTCATCTAGATTCTGCTTTACAGGGAAATTACGATCAGTATGTGAAGACTCGGCTGGAGCTGGAGGAGAATCAGATGAAGAGGTTTAACTGGGAGCAGGATCAGATATCACACATGAAAGTGAGTGTTGCCAGCGGTGTAGGGGGAGGAGCATGTGTGGGGGGAGGAGCATGTGTGGGGGGAGGAGCATGTGTGGGGGGAGGAGCATGTGTGGGGGGAGGAGCATGTGTGGGGGGAGGAGCATGTGTGGGGGGAGGAGCAGGTGTGGGGGCAGGAGCAGGTGTAGGGGGAGGAGCATGTGTGGGGGGAGGAGCATGTGTGGGGGGAGGAGCATGTGTGGGGGAGGAGCATGTGTAGGGGGAGGAGCATATACAATCACAGAGCGGCAATTGACAAACCATTCTTCATCCAGAATTACATTGCGCGGTTCGGTCATGGCAGCGCTAAGTTAGCTCGTCAGGCGCAGAGTAAGGAGAAGACGCTGCAGAAGATGATGTCATCAGGACTGACGGAGCGAGTGCTCACTGACAAGGTAGGTGGGATCTGTGTGTGGTTATTCCTGTCGTAGCTTCTATGCTCTCCCTGGTTTCCCCATTGACTAGCTGAGCAGCGCTCTGGGCTGTCACTGAAACCTATCAGAAATGGGAAGCCAGAATTTTTTTGGCTACAGCTCTGGATGTGACTTGAGTCCTTGATCAGCGCAGGAGTAGCGGATACGATTGTATAGCGGTGTACAGAGCTCCGGCTGAGCGCTGTAATGTTCCTTGTATTTCAGACGCTGTCTTTCTGCTTCTCGTCCTGTGGGAAGATTCCTCCGCCGGTAATCATGGTGCAGAACGTCAGTTTCCGCTACACGCCGGATGCGGTAAGG
The DNA here is from genome assembly GCF_050947455.1 of Rhinoderma darwinii. Taxonomy (NCBI): domain Eukaryota; kingdom Metazoa; phylum Chordata; class Amphibia; order Anura; family Rhinodermatidae; genus Rhinoderma; species Rhinoderma darwinii. The sequence continues at coordinate 689,398 of NW_027461787.1, forward strand.
ACCTGACTGGTCGGGGGCCCTGAGCTCGGCCGAGTCCACGTGTAACACCGGCCTCTTTCTCCTCCATCATTCAGCCTCTCATCTACAAGAACCTTGAGTTTGGAATAGACCTGGACACCCGAGTGGCTCTTGTGGGTCCCAATGGAGCTGGAAAGTCCACCTTATTAAAGCTGCTGACGGGGGAGGTGAGGAGCAGCGCCTGTCCTGTGTCTGCCCCACACCCCGTCAGCGTCCTCACTGATCGTCCGCTCTCTTGTCTGCTCAGCTGCTGCCGTCAGATGGAATGATCCGGAAACATTCTCATGTGAAGATTGGTCGATACCACCAGCACCTGACGGAACAGCTGGAGCTGGACCTGTCCCCCCTGGAGTACATGATGAAGTGTTACCCGGAGATCAAGGAGAAGGAGGAGATGAGGAAGATCATCGGGAGATACGGACTGACCGGAAAACAGCAGGTAAGCGCCGATCCCTCCAGGGTAATCCAGACATCATAATGGCGGCTCTCTCCCTCTGTCTCTCTCCCTCTGTATTTCTCTCCCTCCCTCTGTCTCTCTCTCTCTCCCTCTGTCTCTCTCTCTCTCCCTCTGTCTCTCTCTCTCTCCCTCTGTCTCTCTCTCTCTCCCTCTGTCTCTCTCCCTCTGTCTCTCTCTCTCTCCCTCTGTCTCTCTCTCTCTCCCTCTGTCTCTCTCCCTCTGTCTCTCTCTCTCTCCCTCTGTCTCTCTCTCTCTCCCTCTGTCTCTCTCTCTCTCCCTCTGTCTCTCTCTCTCTCTCCCTCTGTCTCTCTCTCTCTCTCCCTCTGTCTCTCTCTCTCTCCCTCTGTCTCTCTCTCTCTCCCTCTGTCTCTCTCTCTCTCCCTCTGTCTCTCTCTCTCTCCCTCTGTCTCTCTCTCTCTCCCTCTGTCTCTCTCTCTCTCCCTCTGTCTCTCTCTCTCTGTCTCTGTCTCTCTCCCTCTGTCTCTGTCTCTCTCCCTCTGTCTCTCTCTCTCTCCCTCTGTCTCTCTCTCTCTCCCTCTGTCTCTCTCTCTCTCCCTCTGTCTCTCTCTCTCTCCCTCTGTCTCTCTCTCTCTCCCTCTGTCTCTCTCTCTCTCCCTCTGTCTCTCTCTCTCTCTCCCTCTGTCTCTCTCTCTCTTTCTCTCGCTCTCTCTGGCTCGCGCTCTCTCTGGCTCGCGCTCTCTCTGGCTCGCGCTCTCTCTTTCTCGCGCTCTCTCTTTCTCGCGCTCTCTCTTTCTCGCGCTCTCTCTTTCTCGCGCTCTCTCTTTCTCGCGCTCTCTCTTTCTCGCGCTCTCTCTTTCTCGCGCTCTCTCTTTCTCGCGCTCTCTCTTTCTCGCGCTCTCTCTTTCTCGCGCTCTCTCTTTCTCGCGCTCTCTCTTTCTCGCGCTCTCTCTTTCTCGCGCTCTCTCTTTCTCGCGCTCTCTCTTTCTCGCGCTCTCTCTCTCTCGCGCTCTCTCTCTCTCCTAATACTTTTGCCTCTGCTGTTCAGGTGAGTCCGATCCGCAATCTCTCTGATGGTCAGAAGTGCCGCGTGTGCTTCGCCTGGCTTGCTTGGCAGAATCCTCATATGCTCTTCTTGGATGAACCTACAAATCACCTGGACATTGAGACGATTGATGCGCTGGCGGACGCCATCAATGACTTTGAAGGAGGGATGATGCTCGTAAGCCACGACTTCCGGCTGATCCAGCAGGTGAGGTGTTATCATGTCCCGGGGGGAGTTGTGCGCGGGATCAGGGAACGTACTGACGGATTGTGTCTGTGCAGGTGGCTCAGGAGATCTGGGTATGTGAGAAACAAGCCGTCACCAAGTGGTCCGGAGACATCTTATCCTACAAACAGCACCTGAAGTCCAGACTAAGCGAGGACGAGCCGCAGCGGAGGGGGGTGTAAGGAGATTCCATGAAATGTCTGGCTAATAAAGCGGATCATAGTCCTCAGCGGCGCGTGCTGCCGGACACGGACAGCGCTGCGGCGGCCGCGGGCTCTTCTGCATTCTTCTCATCCGCAATTTTGTGTTTTGTTTTTTTCAATAATTTATCTGTAACTGAAAGGACAAAATAAAGACAGAAAGTCGACCCTGCCGGTCCTCACTGCGTCCAGATCTCTGCTGGTGAGAGGTAGATGATGAACCTGGTCCACACCAGCGGGTGTAACCTGCCGCCATCTTGTCTGCTCTGTCCTATGTATATGGTCTCTCCACATCCCTCCGGATGGGTCCCCTGTAGTCGCTGCAGACACGGCGGCCTTCACGTATGTACAGGGCGTGGATCTCACACTAAGCCCTTTCTGTCTTGGTGGCCGCCATTACGATGGTTGTCTAGAACGCTGCACGTCGTCATCACTCAGGAGTCTCCGTAACAATGATGTCCGGCAGCGCGGCTAGAAAAGCACTTACAGGTTGTCACATAAACGAGGATTGTTGTGAGAGCCGTTCTGGGAATATAGAGAAGGACTAATGCTAGGGAGAAAAGTGTTCATGTTATGGACGGAGCCGGTCTTTCCAGTCCGTCCCTCGTGACCGCACCGCAGGAGGTTGACCCCTATAGGGACAGGAAGACCGAGGTTAAAAGGCCCCTCCAACCACCCACCTGCCGGTGTTCCTGTCCCTACAGGGTCAGAGAGAGTTACGCTCAGGCAGGGGGTGAGATCGGGGCTTCTCCCCCTATGTGCCTCGGCTAACACCTCATATGAGAGGTCCCTGATCTTACTCAACCCAAGCGCTAACTTTGCTGGATTCTTGTAGCGTGGAGGTTCAGGACTTCCAAAACGGCTAAAGCCGAAGGCTGCGAGGACTGGCTGAGCACCACATGTTTGACCTCCGCAGCGGCCGCGTCACCGGAAGTCACCTCCGCAGCGGCCGCGTCACCGGAAGTCACCTCCGCAGCGGCCGCGTCACCGGAAGTCACCTCCGCAGCGGCCGCGTCACCGGAAGTCACCTCCGCAGCGGCCGCGTCACCGGAAGTCACCTCCGCAGCGGCCGCGTCACCGGAAGTCACCTCCGCGGCCGCACCTCGGAACAGGAGCTGCGTCACCAGAAGTGACATCCGGCTACTTCCAGTCCGTGGCCATTTGGGAAGATAAGGGAAAATGCAAAAAGCCGGCATATAAGGGACCCGCACGGGCATGTGATTGAGATTTTAGCTTGAATAGTGATTTATGCTTCTTGTATCTCTAGTGTGATTTTTAGATCTCCATTTGTCTGTTGACTTATATCCTGGGTGCGGTAATGGAACCGCCTTGTTCTGATGGAATTCCAGATGTGTCCGAGGGCCACGTGAGTCTCTCGAGGTTTAAGGGGATGACTCTGTGTTATTCCCCCTCCCAGAGACAAACAGACCTTAAAAAGACATTTAAAAAATGTGCGACCTGTGGTAAAAAATGGCAGGATTCGCATAAGAAGCAGTTGTCACGATGACATCACAAGGATTCTGAAAGAAGAACCGCAGCAGCATCATCATCAGCATAAGCAGCATCATCATCAGCATAAGCAGCATCATCATCAGCATAAGCAGCATCATCAGCATAAGCAGCATCATCAGCAGCATCAGCATAAGCAGCAGCAGCAGCATTATCAGCATAAGCAGCATCAGCAGCATCATCAGCATAAGCAGCATCATAAGCAGCATCAGCATAAGCAGCAGCAGCATCATCAGCAGCAGCATCATCAGCATAAGCAGCATCATCAGCAGCAGCATTATCAGCATAAGCAGCATAATCAGCATCATCATCAGCAGCAGCATCATCAGCATAAGCAGCATAATCAGCAGCAGCATTATCAGCAGCAGCAGCATAATCAGCATAATCAGCAGCAGCATCATCAGCAGCAGCATTATCATCATCAGCAGCAGCATCAGCAGCAGCAGCAGCATAAGCAGCATCATCCGCATCAGCAGCAGCATCAGCAATCGGCATCAGCCATGTTCATGTCCGAGCTGAGGGCTGTTATTCTGTCTATTACCTCCCTCCGCCAGACACCACAGAAGTAGAGCAAAAATGGTGCCGTCTCAACAAGAATGTTCTTATTTATCTGAAGGAGAAGGAGAAGAACATTTACCTCCAACCTCATCCACCCAGGAGAAGACATTTTATTTTTCTTCTGACATGTCCGATACCGTAATCTAAGCAACTAGAGAAACGATGAATATTCCAGAATAAGACCAACCTCCTACCACCCAGGATGAAATGTTCGGGGGCTCGCGGTCCAGGATGAAATGTTCGGGGGCTCGCGGTCCAGGATGAAATGTTCGGGGGCTCGCGGTCCAGGATGTAATGTTCGGGGGCTCGCGGTCCAGGATGAAATGTTCGGGGGCTCGCGGTCCAGGATGAAATGTTCGGGGGCTCGCGGTCCAGGATGAAATGTTCGGGGGCTCGCGGTCCAGGATGAAATGTTCGGGGGCTCGCGGTCCAGGATGAAATGTTCGGGGGCTCGCGGTCCAGGATGAAATGTTCGGGGGCTCGCGGTCCAGGATGTAATGTTCGGGGGCTCGCGGTCCAAGATGTAATGTTCGGGGGCTCGCGGTCCAGGATGAAATGTTCGGGGGCTCGCGGTCCAGGATGAAATGTTCGGGGGCTCGCGGTCCAGGATGAAATGTTCGGGGGCTCGCGGTCCAGGATGAAATGTTCGGGGGCTCGCGGTCCAGGATGAAATGTTCGGGGGCTCGCGGTCCAGGATGTAATGTTCGGGGGCTCGCGGTCCAGGATGTAATGTTCGGGGGCTCGCGGTCCAGGATGAAATGTTCGGGGGCTCGCGGTCCAGGATGAAATGTTCGGGGGCTCGCGGTCCAGGATGAAATGTTCGGGGGCTCGCGGTCCAGGATGAAATGTTCGGGGGCTTGCGGTCCAGGATGAAATGTTCGGGGGCTCGCGGTCCAGGATGAAATGTTCGGGGGCTCGCGGTCCAGGATGTAATGTTCGGGGGCTCGCGGTCCAGGATGTAATGTTCGGGGGCTCGCGGTCCAGGATGAAATGTTCGGGGGCTCGCGGTCCAGGATGAAATGTTCGGGGGCTCGCGGTCCAGGATGAAATGTTCGGGGGCTCGCGGTCCAGGATGAAATGTTCGGGGGCTCGCGGTCCAGGATGTAATGTTCGGGGGCTCGCGGTCCAGGATGTAATGTTCGGGGGCTCGCGGTCCAGGATGAAAAGTTCGGGGGCTCGCGGTCCAGGATGAAATGTTCGGGGGCTCGCGGTCCAGGATGAAATGTTCGGGGGCTCGCGGTCCAGGATGAAATGTTCGGGGGCTCGCGGTCCAGGATGAAATGTTCGGGGGCTCGCGGTCCAGGATGAAATGTTCGGGGGCTCGCGGTCCAGGATGAAATGTTCGGGGGCTCGCGGTCCAGGATGAAATGTTCGGGGGCTCGCGGTCCAGGATGAAATGTTCGGGGGCTCGCGGTCCAGGATGAAATGTTCGGGGGTTTGCGGAAAGGAAAACGAAAGTTTTCCCAGTGAAAGAAAATCTCATTAAGAGCCGACTTCTTTTCGATTCAGAAGACACAAAACCCTGGGATGAAGTTCAAAAAGTTGACGTCCCGGTGGCGAGAGTTGCTAAAAAAAACCCAGTCCCCTTTGAAGATTCCTCTCAGTTAAAGAATCCCATGGACCGCAAACCAGACAGAACATGGGAATCGTCATCCGCCTTCGTTTCTACCAACATCGCCGCTACGTCTGCCGCAAGGTCCATGTTTATTTGGTTGCACCAACTCATGAGCCATTTAATAATGAAAACTTCTAGGGAAGATATATTGGAATCTCTCCCTTTGCTAAAAATGGTGGCTGGATTTTTGGCAGACGCATCAGCCGAACCGCTCAGATTTGCCACCAGGAATGGGGCTTTTTCTATTGCTGCTAGAAGAGCCTTGTGGCGCCGCTGCTCTTTCTAATGCTGCTAGAAGAGCCTTGTGACGCCGCTGCTATTTCTAATGCTGCTAGAAGAGCCTTGTGGCGCCGCTGCTCTTTCTAATGCTGCTAGAAGAGCCTTGTGGCGCCGCTGCTCTTTCTAATGCTGCTAGAAGAGCCTTGTGACGCCGCTGCTATTTCTAATGCTGCTAGAAGAGCCTTGTGGCGCCGCTGCTCTTTCTAATGCTGCTAGAAGAGCCTTGTGGCGCCGCTGCTCTTTCTAATGCTGCTAGAAGAGCCTTGTGGCGCCGCTGCTCTTTCTAATGCTGCTAGAAGAGCCTTGTGGCGCCGCTGCTCTTTCTAATGCTGCTAGAAGAGCCTTGTGGCGCCGCTGCTCTTTCTAATGCTGCTAGAAGAGCCTTGTGGCGCCGCTGCTCTTTCTAATGCTGCTAGAGCAGCCTTGTGGCGCCGCTGCTCTTTCTAATGCTACTAGAAGAGCCTTGTGGCGCCGCTGCTCTTTCTGCCCTGAGGCTGACACTTGCTGAGTGTGCCTGTAGGCCAGGAGGAGGGTCAAGACTCTTCTGAATATAGGAGTGGAGGATCACAGACTTGTTCCACCTTCATAAAGAATCTTTAGCCGCTTTTTCCGTCTTCTGGGACCTTGAAATTGTAGAAACATTTTCTGTCATTCTCAACATCTCGGTCTTTTCTACATAAATTGACAAAACTCTTTCCAAGTCTTGTAACTTATATTGTGGCTCAGGAGGGAACGGGAAGGAAAATCTCTTCATATTTTCACTTGTAGCAACTTTAGTCCTCATCACTGCTGGCGGAAGAAAACCAAGACCCGGTTCGCTGCCAGACGGTGACGGCGTTCACTGAGCCTCGTAGGGAAGTAATTGCTTCCAGGAAGAGAACGTTCCACAATATAAAGGTTACGTCTGCTGCTGCTGCTTAGGGTTCAAATGGATGTTCCGGTAAACAATCAAGAACCAATGGGAAGTCCCACGATGGTATCGGATTTCTGATGACGGGTCTTTTAGGGCCTTAAAAAATCTTCTTACTAAAGGCTGTGATGAAAACTTTCCTTGAGACATCGCATTGATCGCTGAAAAATGAACTTTTAGGCCGGTTCCCACGTACCGTAAACGATGCAGAATTTCCGCCACGGAATTCTGTGTGGAAATTCTGCAGCATTTACACTAGCAGCAAAGTGGATGAGATTTAGGAAAGCCCGTGCCCGCGCTGCGGAAAACCCTGCAGTGTAAACATTAATGACGACCTGCGGTGCGAAAAAAACCTGCAGCGTAAACATTAATGACGACCTGCGGTGCGGGAAACCCTGCAGCGTAAACATTAATGACGACCTGCAGCGCAAACATTAATAACGACCTGCGGTGCGGAAAACCCTGCAGCGTAAACATTAATGACGACCTGCGGTGCTGAAAACCCTGCAGCGTAAACATTAATGACGACCTGCGGTGCTGAAAACCCTGCAGCGTAAACATAAATGACGACCTGCGGTGCTGAAAACCCTGCAGTGTAAACATTAATGACGACCTGCGGTGCGGAAAACCCTGCAGCGTAAACCTTAATGACGACCTGCGGTGCGGAAAACCCTGCAGCGTAAACATTAATGACGACCTGCGGTGCGGAAAACCCTGCAGCGTAAACATTAATGACGACCTGCGGTGCGGGAAACCCTGCAGCGTAAACAATAATGACGACCTGCAGCGCAAACATTAATAACGACCTGCGGTGCGGAAAACCCTGCAGCGTAAACATTAATGACGACCTGCGGTGCTGAAAACCCTGAAGCGTAAACATTAATGACGACCTGCGGTGCGGAAAACCCTGCAGCGTAAACCTTAATGACGACCTGCGGTGCGGGAAACCCTGCAGCGTAAACATTAATGACGACCTGCAGCGCAAACATTAATAACGACCTGCGGTGCGGAAAACCCTGCAGCGTAAACATTAATGACGACCTGCGGTGCTGAAAACCCTGAAGCGTAAACATTAATGACGACCTGCGGTGCGGAAAACCCTGCAGCGTAAACCTTAATGACGACCTGCGGTGCGGAAAACCCTGCAGCGTAAACATTAATGACGACCTGCGGTGCGGAAAACCCTGCAGCGTAAACATTAATGACGACCTGCGGTGCGGAAAACCCTGCAGCGTAAACCTTAATGACGACCTGCGGTGCGGAAAACCCTGCAGCGTAAACATTAATGACGACCTGCGGTGCGGAAAACCCTGCAGCGTAAACATTAATGACGACCTGCGGTGCGGAAAACCCTGCAGCGTAAACATTAATGACGACCTGCGGTGCGGAAAACCCTGCAGCGTAAACATTAATGACGACCTGCGGTGCGGAAAACCCTGCAGCGTAAACATTAATGACGACCTGCGGTGCTGAAAACCCTGCAGCGTAAACATAAATGACGACCTGCGGTGCTGAAAACCCTGCAGTGTAAACATTAATGACGACCTGCGGTGCGGAAAACCCTGCAGCGTAAACCTTAATGACGACCTGCGGTGCGGAAAACCCTGCAGCGTAAACATTAATGACGACCTGCGGTGCGGAAAACCCTGCAGCGTAAACATTAATGACGACCTGCGGTGCGGGAAACCCTGCAGCGTAAACAATAATGACGACCTGCAGCGCAAACATTAATAACGACCTGCGGTGCGGAAAACCCTGCAGCGTAAACATTAATGACGACCTGCGGTGCTGAAAACCCTGAAGCGTAAACATTAATGACGACCTGCGGTGCGGAAAACCCTGCAGCGTAAACCTTAATGACGACCTGCGGTGCGGGAAACCCTGCAGCGTAAACATTAATGACGACCTGCAGCGCAAACATTAATAACGACCTGCGGTGCGGAAAACCCTGCAGCGTAAACATTAATGACGACCTGCGGTGCTGAAAACCCTGCAGCGTAAACATTAATGACGACCTGCGGTGCGGAAAACCCTGCAGCGTAAACATTAATGACGACCTGCGGTGCGGAAAACCCTGCAGCGTAAACATTAATGACGACCTGCGGTGCGGAAAACCCTGCAGCGTAAACATTAATGACGACCTGCGGTGCGGAAAACCCTGCAGCGTAAACATTAATGACGACCTGCGGTGCGGAAAACCCTGCAGCGTAAACATTAATGACGACCTGCGGTGCGGAAAACCCTGCAGCGTAAACATTAATGGCGACCTGCGGTGCGGAAAACCCTGCAGCGTAAACATGAACCCCTTCCCTCTTTGGCCACTTTTGACCTTCCTGACAGAGCCTCATTTTTCAAATCTGACGTGTCACTTTATGTGGTAATAACTCTGGAATGCTTTTACCTATCCAAGCAATTCTGAGATTGTTTTCTCGTGACACATTGGACTTTATGTTACTGGCAAAATTTGCTCGATATGTTCAGTATTTAATTGTGAAAAACACCAAAATGTAGCAAAAAATTGCAAACATTTGCATTTTTCTCAATTTAAATGTATCTGCTTGTAAGACAGGCCGTTATAACACACAAAATAGTCGCAGACTAACATCCCCCATATGTCTACTTTAGATTGGCATCGTTTTTTGAACATCCTTTTATTTTTTTAAGACATTAGAAGGCTTAGAACTTAAGCAGCAATTTCTCACATTTTCAAGAAAATTTCAAAAGTCCGTTATTACAGGGGCCAGTTCAGTTGTGAAGTGGCTTTGAGGGCCTTATATATTAGAAACCCCCAAAAAGTCACCCGATTTTAAAAACTTCACCCCTCAAAGTATTCAAAACAGCATTTAGAAAATAACCCTTTAGACGTTTCACAGGATTTAAAGCAAAGTAGAGGTGAAATGTACAAATTTCATATTTTTTTGCAGAAATAAATTTTTTATATAATTTTTTTTATAACACAAAGTTTTACCAGAGAAACGCAACTCAATATTTGTTGCCCAGTTTCTGCAGTTTTAGGAAATATCCCACATGTGGCTGTAGCGTGCGACTGGACTGAAGCACCGGCCTCAGAAGCAAAGGAGCACCCAGTGGATTTTGGGGCCTTATTTTTATTAGAATATATTTTAGGCGCCATGTCAGGTTAGAAGAGGTCTTGTGGTACCAAAACAGTGGAAATCCCCCAAAAGTGACCCCATTTGGGAAACTACACCCCTCAAGGAAATTATCTAGGGGTGTAGTGAGCATTTTGACCACACAGGTTTTTTACAGAAATTATTGGAAGTAACCCTGGAAATAAAAATTAAATTTTTTTCAAAGAAAATGTAGGTTTAGTGATTTTTTATTCTCATTTCCACAAGGACTAAAGGAGAAAAAGCACCGCAAAATCTGTAAAGCAATTTCTCCCGAGTAAAACAATACCCCACATGTGGTAATAAACGGCTGTTTGGACACACGGCGGGGCTTAGAAGGGAAAGAGCGCTATTTGGCTTTTGGAGATCACATTTATCAGGAATGGTTTGCGGCGGCCATGTCACATTTACAAAGCCCCTGAGGGGACAAGACAATGAAAACGCCCAAAAAGTGACTCCATTTAGGAAACTACACCTCTTGAGGAATTCATCTAGGGGTGTAGTGAGCATTTTGACCCCACTGATGTTTCATAGAATTTATTAGAATTGGGCAGTGAAAATAAAAACAATCCTTTTTCTTCAATAAGACGTAGCTTTAGCGCAAAATTTTTCATTTTCTCAACAAATAAAGGAAAAAAAATAAAACATTTGTAAAGCAATTTCTCCCGAGTATGGCAATACCCCATATGTGGTCATAAACTTCTGTTTGGGCACACGGCAGGGCTCAGAAGGGAAGGAGCGCCATTTGGAGTGCAGATGTTGCTGGATTGGTTTCTGGGCGCCTGTGGGCCCAAAACAGTGGAAACCTCCCAGAAGTGACCCAATTTTGGAAACTACACCCCTCAATGCATTTAACTAGGGGGTGTAGTGAGCATGTTAACCCTGCAGATGTTTTGTAGAAATTAGTGTGCGGTCGATGTTGCAGAGTGAAAATGGGATTTATTCCATAGATATGCCAATATGTGGTGCCCGGCTTGTGCCACCATAACAAGACAGCTCTCTAATTATTATGCTGGGTTTCCTGGTTTTAGAAACACCCTACATGGGGCACTAATCTTTTGCCTGGACATTCGACCAGGCTCAGGAGTGAAAGCGTACCATGTAAAATTGAGGCCTAATTTACAAAGTATTGGTTCACAACTGCAGAGGCTCAGATGTGAAATAATAAAAAGAAACCCCTGAGAAGTGACCGCATTTGGAAACTACACCCCTCAAGGCATTTGTTAAGGGGGTAGTGAGCATTTTCACCCCACAGGTCTTTTCCATAAATGATTGCACTGCGGATGGTGCATATTAAAGATTTATATTTTTCCCTAGATGCGGCATTTCAGTGGCAAATATGTCATGCCCAGCTTATGACGCTGGAGAGACACACCCCAAAAATTGTTAGAAGGGTTCTCCCGGGTATGACGATGCCATATATGTGGAAGGAAACTGCTGTTTGGGCACACTGTAGGGTTCAGAGTGGAGGGAGCGCCATTTGGCTTTTGGCGAGCGGATTTTGCTTGGTAGTAGATTTATTTGAGTATTGCTGGTGTTTCCATTTATAATGTGGGGGTACATGTAAGCGGGGCGGAGTATATAAGGGGCATAGTCAGGTGGTATAATAATGGGGTAAAAAAACAATAAAATAATCCATAGATGTGTGTTAGGCTGTGAAGCAATCCTTTCTGTACAGGCCGATGTTGCACTGATATATGGCGTCCTTTCTTATTCCCCTTTTGGTCCACACTCCGCACCTTTGCAGTTTGGGGAATTTTGCTGGGAAAGTGTTGTCCTGGTATAATACGGGCGCCCTCGCTCCCAGCAGATATGTTTGGGCTCTCTCTTTCCTGGGGTAATACGGGCGCCCTCGCTCCCAGCAGATATGTTTGGGCCCTCCCCTTCCTGGTATAATACAGGCACCCTCGCTTCCAGCAGATATGTTTGGGCTCTCCCTTTCCTGGTATAATACGGGCACCCTCGCTTCCAGCAGATATGTTTGGGCTCTCTCTTTCCTGGTATAATACGGGCGCCCTCGCTCCCAGCAGATATGTTTGGGCCCTCCCCTTCCTGGTATAATACAGGCACCCTCGCTTCCAGCAGATATGTTTGGGCTCTCCCTTTCCTGGTATAATACGGGCGCCCTCGCTTCCAGCAGATATGTTTGGGCTCTCTCTTTCCTGGTATAATACGGGCGCCCTCGCTCCCAGCAGATATGTTTGGGCCCTCCCCTTCCTGGTATAATACGGGCGCCCTCGCTCTCAGCAGATATGTTTGGGCCCTCCCCTTCCTGGTATAGTACGGGCGCCCTCGCTCCCAGCAGATCTGTTTGGGCCCTCCCCTTCCTGGTATAATATGGGCGCCCTCGCTTCCAGCAGATATGTTTGGGCCCTCCCCTTCCTGGTATAATACGGGCGCCCTCGCTTCCAGCAGATATGTTTGGGCCCTCCCCTTCCTGGTATAATAAGGGCGCCCTCGCTCCCAGCAGATCTGTTTGGGCCCTCCCCTTCCTGGTATAATATGGGCGCCCTCGCTTCCAGCAGATATGTTTGGGCTCTCCCTTTCCTGGTATAATACGGGCGCCCTCGCTTCCAGCGGATATTTTTGGGTCCTCCCCTTCCTGGTATAATACGGGCGCCCTCGCTTCCCACGGATATTTTTGGGTCCTCCCCTTCCTGGTATAATACGGGCGCCCTCGCTTCCAGCAGATATGTTTGGGCCCTGCCTGGTATAATACGGACGCCCTCGCTTCCAGCAGATATGTTTGGGCCCTCCCCTTCCTGGTATAATACGGGCGCCCTCGCTTCCAGCGGATATTTTTGGGTCCTCCCCTTCCTGGTATAATACGGGCGCCCTCGCTTCCAGCAGATATGTTTGGGCCCTCCCCTTCCTGGTATAATACGGGCGCCCTCGCTTCCAGCAGATATGTTTGGGTCCTCCTCTTCCTGGTATAATACGGGCGCCCTCGCTTCCAGCAGATATGTTTGGGTCCTCCTCTTCCTGGTATAATACGGGCGCCCTCGCTTCCAGCAGATATGTTTGGGTCCTCCTCTTCCTGGTATAATACGGGCGCCCTCGCTTCCAGCAGATATGTTTGGGTGCTCCCCTTCCTGGTATAATACGTACGCCCTCGCTTCCAGCAGATATGTTTGGGTCCTCCTCTTCCTGGTATAATACGGACGCCCTCGCTTCCAGCAGATATTTTTGGGTCCTCCCCTTCCTGGTATACTATGGGCGCCCTCGCTTCCAGCAGATATTTTTGGGGACTCCCCTTCCTGGTATAATATGGGCGCCCTCGCTCCCAGCAGATATGTTTGGGCCCTCCCCTTCCTGGTATAATACGGGCGCCCTCGCTCTCAGCAGATATGTTTGGGCCCTCCCCTTCCTGGTATAGTACGGGCGCCCTCGCTCCCAGCAGATCTGTTTGGGCCCTCCCCTTCCTGGTATAATATGGGCGCCCTCGCTTCCAGCAGATATGTTTGGGCCCTTCCTGGTATAATACGGACGCCCTCGCTTCCAGCAGATATGTTTGGGCCCTCCCCTTCCTGGTATAATACGGACGCCCTCGCTTCCAGCGGATATGTTTGGGTCCTCCCCTTCCTGGTATAATAGGGGCGCCCTCGCTTCCAGCAGATATGTTTGGGCCCTCCCCTTCCTGGTATAATACGGGCGCCCTCGCTTCCAGCAGATATGTTTGGGTCCTCCTCTTCCTGGTATAATACGGGCGCCCTCGCTTCCAGCAGATATTTTTGGGTCCTCCCCTTCCTGATATACTATGGGCGCCCTCGCTTCCAGCAGATATTTTTGGGTCCTCCTCTTCCTGTTATAATACGGGCGCCCTCGCTTCCAGCAGATATGTTTGGGCCCTCCCCTTCCTGGTATACTATGGGCGCCCTCACTTCCAGCAGATATGTTTGGAGACTCCCCTTCCTGGTATAATACGGGCGCCCTCGCTTCCAGCAGATATGTTTGGGCCCTCCCCTTCCTGGTATACTATGGGCGCCCTCACTTCCAGCAGATATGTTTGGGTCCTCCTCTTCCTGGTATAATACGGGCGCCCTCGCTTCCAGCAGATATTTTTGGGTCCTCCCCTTCCTGGTATACTATGGGCGCCCTCACTTCCAGCAGATATGTTTGAGGACTCCCCTTCCTGGTATAATACGGGCGCCCTCGCTTCCAGCAGATATGTTTGGGCCCTCCCCTTCCTGGTATAATACGGACGCCCTCGCTTCCAGCGGATATGTTTGGGTCCTCCCCTTCCTGGTATAATAGGGGCGCCCTCGCTTCCAGCAGATATGTTTGGGCCCTCCCCTTCCTGGTATAATACGGGCGCCCTCGCTTCCAGCAGATATGTTTGGGTCCTCCTCTTCCTGGTATAATACGGGCGCCCTCGCTTCCAGCAGATATTTTTGGGTCCTCCCCTTCCTGGTATACTATGGGCGCCCTCGCTTCCAGCAGATATTTTTGGGTCCTCCTCTTCCTGGTATAATACGGGCGCCCTCGCTTCCAGCAGATATGTTTGGGCCCTCCCCTTCCTGGTATACTATGGGCGCCCTCACTTCCAGCAGATATGTTTGGAGACTCCCCTTCCTGGTATAATACGGGCGCCCTCGCTTCCAGCAGATATGTTTGGGCCCTCCCCTTCCTGGTATACTATGGGCGCCCTCACTTCCAGCAGATATGTTTGGGTCCTCCTCTTCCTGGTATAATACGGGCGCCCTCGCTTCCAGCAGATATTTTTGGGTCCTCCCCTTCCTGGTATACTATGGGCGCCCTCACTTCCAGCAGATATGTTTGGGTCCTCCTCTTCCTGGTATAATACGGGCGCCCTCGCTTCCAGCAGATATTTTTGGGTCCTCCCCTTCCTGGTATACTATGGGCGCCCTCACTTCCAGCAGATATGTTTGAGGACTCCCCTTCCTGGTATAATACGGGCGCCCTCGCTTCCAGCAGATATGTTTGGGCCCTCCCCTTCCTGGTATAATACGGGCGCCCTCGCTTCCAGCAGATATGTTTGGGTCCTCCTCTTCCTGGTATAATACGGGCGCCCTCGCTTCCAGCAGATATGTTTGGGTCCTCCCCTTCCTGGTATAATACGGGCGCCCTCGCTTCCAGCAGATATGTTTGGGCCCTCCCCTTCCTGGTATACTATGGGCGCCCTCACTTCCAGCAGATATGTTTGGAGACTCCCCTTCCTGGTATAATACGGGCGCCCTCGCTTCCAGCAGATATGTTTGGGCCCTCCCCTTCCTGGTATACTATGGGCGCCCTCACTTCCAGCAGATATGTTTGGGGACTCCCCTTCCTGGTATAATACGGGTGCCCTCGCTTCCAGCAGATATGTTTGGGCCCTCCCCTTCCTGGTATACTATGGGCGCCCTCACTTCCAGCAGATATGTTTGGGTCCTCCTCTTCCTGGTATAATACGGGCGCCCTCGCTTCCAGCAGATATTTTTGGGTCCTCCCCTTCCTGGTATACTATGGGCGCCCTCACTTCCAGCAGATATGTTTGGGGACTCCCCTTCCTGGTATAATACGGGCGCCCTCGCTTCCAGCAGATATGTTTGGGCCCTCCCCTTCCTGGTATAATAAGGGCGCCCTCGCTCCCAGCAGATATGTTTGGGCCCTTCCCTTCCTGTTATAATACGGGCACTCTCGCTCCCAGCAGATATGTTTGGGCGCTCCCATTCCTGGTATAATACGGGCGCCCTCGCTCTCAGCAGATATGTTTGGGCCCTCCCCTTCCTGGTATAGTACGGGCGCCCTCGCTCCCAGCAGATCTGTTTGGGCCCTCCCCTTCCTGGTATAATATGGGCGCCCTCGCTTCCAGCAGATATGTTTGGGCCCTTCCTGGTATAATACGGACGCCCTCACTTCCAGCAGATATGTTTGGGCCCTCCCCTTCCTGGTATAATACGGACGCCCTCGCTTCCAGCGGATATTTTTGGGTCCTCCCCTTCCTGGTATAATACGGGCGCCCTCGCTTCCAGCAGATATGTTTGGGTCCTCCTCTTCCTGGTATAATACGGGCGCCCTCGCTTCCAGCAGATATGTTTGGGTCCTCCTCTTCCTGGTATAATACGGGCGCCCTCGCTTCCAGCAGATATGTTTGGGTCCTCCTCTTCCTGGTATAATACGGGCGCCCTCGCTTCCAGCAGATATTTTTGGGTCCTCCCCTTCCTGGTATACTATGGGCGCCCTCGCTTCCAGCAGATATTTTTGGGTCCTCCTCTTCCTGGTATAATACGGGCGCCCTCGCTCTCAGCAGATATGTTTGGGCCCTCCCCTTCCTGGTATACTATGGGCGCCCTCACTTCCAGCAGATATGTTTGGGGACTCCCCTTCCTGGTATAATACGGGCGCCCTCGCTCCCAGCAGATATGTTTGGGCCCTCCCCTTCCTGGTATAATACGGGCGCCCTCGCTCTCACCAGATATGTTTGGGCCCTCCCCTTCCTGGTATAGTACGGGCGCCCTCGCTCCCAGCAGATCTGTTTGGGCCCTCCCCTTCCTGGTATAATATGTGCGCCCTCGCTTCCAGCAGATATGTTTGGGCCCTTCCTGGTATAATACGGACGCCCTCGCTTCCAGCAGATATGTTTGGGCCCTCCCCTTCCTGGTATAATACGGACGCCTTCGCTTCCAGCGGATATGTTTGGGTCTTCCCCTTCCTGGTATAATACGGGCGCCCTCGCTTCCAGCAGATATGTTTGGGCCCTCCCCTTCCTGGTATAATACGGGCGCCCTCGCTTCCAGCAGATATGTTTGGGTCCTCCTCTTCCTGGTATAATACGGGCGCCCTCGCTTCCAGCAGATATGTTTGGGTCCTCCTCTTCCTGGTATAATACGGGCGCCCTCGCTTCCAGCAGATATGTTTGGGTCTTCCTCTTCCTGGTATAATACGGGTGCCCTCGCTTCCAGCATATATGTTTGGGTCCTCCTCTTCCTGGTATACTATGGGCGCCCTCACTTCCAGCAGATATGTTTGGGGACTCCCCTTCCTGGTATAATACGGGAGCCCTCGCTCCCAGCAGATATGTTTGGGCCCTCCCCTTCCTGGTATACTATGGGCGCCCTCACTTCCAGCAGATATGTTTGGAGACTCCCCTTCCTGGTATAATACGGGCGCCCTCGCTTCCAGCAGATATGTTTGGGCCCTCCCCTTCCTGGTATACTATGGGCGCCCTCACTTCCAGCAGATATGTTTGGGTCCTCCTCTTCCTGGTATAATACGGGCGCCCTCGCTTCCAGCAGATATTTTTGGGTCCTCCCCTTCCTGGTATACTATGGGCGCCCTCACTTCCAGCAGATATGTTTGGGGACTCCCCTTCCTGGTATAATATGGGCGCCCTCGCTTCCAGCAGATATGTTTGGGCCCTCCCCTTCCTGGTTCCCTGATTTTAGGTCCTTTTGATAAATCGCCTCTTGAAACAGAAGAAATGCTCCCCTTGGGTACAACTGAATATTTTTGATTTCCTGACTTATTGGAGCCATAACTCATTTTATTTTTCATAGACGTAGCGGTATGAGGGCTGTTTTTTTTGCGGGATGAGCTGTAGTTATTATTGGTACCATTTTGGGGTACATGCGACTTTTTGATCACCTTTTATCCTATTTTTTGGGAGGCCAGGTAAACAAAAAAACGCAATTCTGGCATAGTTTTTTTATACAGCATTCACCACGCATTACAAATTACGTGTTACCTTTATTCTGCGGGTCAGTACGATTCCGGCGATACCTAATTTATAGAACTTTTTTATGTTTTACAACTTTTTGCACAATAAAATTACTTTTGTAAAAAGAATGTATTTTTTCTGTCGCCAAGTTGTGAGAACCATAACTTTTTAATTTTTTTGTCGACGGAGGTGTATGAGGGCTTGTTTTTTGCGGGACGAGCTATAGCTTTTATAGGTACCATTTTTGGATACGTGCGACTTTTTGATCACTTTTTATTCCAATATTTGTAGGGCAAAGTGACCAAAAAACAGAAACTCTGGTATAGTTTTTTTACGTTTTTTTTTATGCTGTTCACCGCGTGCAATAAATAATATAATAATTTTATAGTTCAGGTCTTTACGGTCGCGGCGATACCAAATACGTATGGTTTATTATTATTTTTCAATAATAAAGGACTTGATAGGAGAAAAAGGGGGATTGTGTTTTATTTTATTACTTGAAACTTTTTTTTTTACACTTTTTCTCAAGTCCCACTAGGGGACTTGAAGTTCCAACTGTCTGATGTTTTTTTTCTAATACATTGCACTACCTACGTAGTGCAATGTATTAGATCTGTCAGTTATTTACTGACAGCAAGCCGATTAGGCTTCGCCTCCCGGTGGGGCCTAATCGGCTTCCGTAATGGCAGAGCAGGAGGCCATTGTGTCTCCTGTTGCCATAGCAGCAGTCACCAGTCTCGATTGCCTGTCAGGGCTGGCGATCTGCTAGTAACCGCTACGATGCAGTGATCGCTTTCGATGGCTGCATAGAAGGGGTTAATGGCAGGGATCGGAGCTAGCTCCAGTTCCTGCCGTTACAGGTAGATGTCAGCTGTAACATACAGATGACTTCCACTGCTGATGATGCCGGATCAGCTCCTGAGCCGGCGCCATCTTGCCGGCAGCTACGGAAGCCGATCAGGCTCCGCCGCCGGGCGGACCTTGACCGTCTTTTGTGCTAGGCAGACCGGGAGGCCAGTATTAGGCCTCCGGTTGCCATTGCAGCCACCGGAATCCCAGCAATTTCATTGTTGGGGTTCCGATGAGCTGCAAACAGCTTAAATGTAGCGATCACGTTTGAACGATCCATTGAAGGGGTTAATGGCGGGGATTGAAGCTAATTTCGGTCCCCGCCGTTACAGCCGGATGTCAGCTGTCAGATACCGCGGAGATCCGGCGATGATGGAACCGACTCAGCGTTTACGCTGCAAAAATTGCAAAGCCGCAAGAAAAATAACACCCAGAACGCCCTCCTACTTCATGCAGTCCTGCCTCCTGGGATGACGTTGCGTCCCATGTGACCGCTGCAACCAATCACAGGCTGCAGCGTCACGTGGCCTGAAACGTCATCCAGGGAGGCCGGAGCGGACGTCAGAGGAGGGAGGGGGTAAGTATGAACGGCTTTCCTCTGCAGCCGAATTTCTGTCCGAAAAATCGCATCACAACGTGGTGCAATTTTTTTGGACGGAATGTCCTGTGGGTTCCAGGTCGGACATGACGCGTGATTTTAACGCAACGTATCCGTCCTGTGGGAACCCAGCCTTAAGGTATTTACTTTGAGTCCTATCTGGAAACCATCCTGAAGGAATTTAAGGACTTATGGTAATTTAGGATTAGGTAGGGATCTCCTTTTACCTTTTCACCTGTGACATCACCCCTGGAGAGCCAGCCTTGTTTGGATAAGATCCTGGCAGAAGAATCCCCCAGCCTTGCCTCCAGCATAAGGGATATGGTGCGCACAGAGGTTAAAGGGAATGTGTCGCTAAAAATATATATATATTTTTTTAGTTAAATAGTTAGTGTATACATGATTAGACATTGTTCTAATTTTTTTCACGAGTCAGGAAATATTATAAATTAGATTCTAATTTATAATATTTCCCAGTGCTGGTCACTAGAGGGAGCAATTCCCAAAATTGCAACCACATTGCTCTATGCTGCAAAGTTTGAGAAGACACACTCGCTCTAGTGAGCTCTCAGAACCCCCCCTCCTTTATCCTGGCTAGTGCCGGGAGAAACGAGGGGATTGAACGGTCTAACCTCCTACACTGTGTGTCGCCATTTTTTGAGCTAACACACAGTGTAGAAGGTTTACATACAGTAGTAATCACACACTGAAACACGAACATACATAGAAATAACTTACCTGCTCCAGCCGCCGCCGCTCCCTCCGGTCCGTCCGCTCCGTCTGCTACCGCCGCTCCCTCCAGTCCGTCCGCTCCGTCTGCTACCGCCGCTCCCTCCAGTCCGTCCGCTCCCTCCGCTCGCTTCTGAACACATGTCCGGAAGCCGCGACTGGAAGCGGTCATCTTACTATCCGGCCGCGGCTTCCGGTCCACGCGAATATGGCGCCGGATGTCGCTCTGCCGAAGACCTTCCATTTGGACTGTGTGGGAGCGGTGCATGCGCCAATCCCACACAGACTGTCTATAGACAAGAAGAGAAAAAAACAAAAAACACCCGGCGCACATCGTGCATCATCTCTTGTTTAAAGTGAGAAAGGGTCGGGGGGGGGGGAGGGGCGGTTGTGCTTACCTTGTAATGTAGCGCTAGGAGCACAACACCCAGAAGTGCCTGTATGGTCTCAAATGACTGCAGCTGGTAAATCCGTGCAGGGGCTGTCAGGGCTCCCTCAGTAGATCCAGATAAATGGAGAAAAAAGTGGATAAAATTCTCCAGCATGTACGTTTCTTTGCCTGATGAAGAGATCGGTCCGATCTCGTAACGCGCAGCATTCTTATCCATTACACATAGATCTTATTTAAACTTCTTGCCTTGGATTGAATCCTTCAATTCCACAACAATTGGACAGCGCTGGAGAATTTGATCTACTTTTTTCTCCATTTATCTCAATCCCACACAGACGGCGTACAGCATAGTGGATGGAACGGCTCCCATTCGCATTCTCTATGGGGCTGTATGTGCCGTATTCCATCTCTGTATGTCGTTAATCGACACATACAGAGATGAAAAAAAAAATGGCAGCCCCCATAGAGAAATAAAAGTAAGAAAAAAGTAAAACACAAACACACAAATGAATAAAATGTATTTTAATAAAACACTAAAAGCAAATTGATATAAAAAAATTTTTTTTCGCGACACCCGTCCTTTAAGTGCTCCCTTAGATCCCTCAGAAAGAATGATGATCGTCCGAGCACCTCGTCTGGCAAGTCCTAGGCGTTTCTAATTCCTCTAGGGAAGAGGAAAGGTTTGAGGAGGAAGGGGAGCCGGGCTCCTCTGAGGAGGAGGGGGGAGATGGGCTCCTCTGAGGAGGAGGGGGGAGCCGGGCTCCTCTGAGGCGGGGGGAGCCGGGCTCCTCTGAGGAGGAGGGGGGAGGGAAGAACTTCTTCCCAGCGGGTGACGTCGACCAACTCCTTAAAGCAGTCCGGGCCACTATGAATATCGATGACCCCAAGGAACCCCGGTCTGTTCAGGACATTATGTTTGAGGGCCGGGGTCCGAGGAAACAGAGGACTTTTCCTGTTCACGGGAATATCCAGCCTCATTAAGAGGGAATGGAGGAACCCCGACAGGAAATTAGGCATTCCCAAGATTTTGAAGAGAAAATATCCCTTTGAGGAGGGTTTAAGTAAAGACTGGATGCCCCGGTAGCGAAGATATCCAGGAAAAATGGCTTACGGTTTGAGGATCTTGTTTCTCTCCCCGATCCTATGGATAGGAAGGCAGACTATTACCTAAAAAGAACCTGGGAAGCCTTTAAGCCGGGTATTGCAGCTACATGTAATTAGACAAAAAAGTCTCACACGACACATGAATACTTTGGTGGGATCAACCACCTACATAGGTTGCTAGAGATAGAGACTCCAACAGGAATATATATAGACTACAGAAAAAGAAAGGAGTCCATTACTATCGTTTATAACAAAGTAGAAAATCTAAAAACCAGGTCTATGTCTGGATCACCATTTACATGCACTGTCATACCACGGAGAGTATATACTGTATAGCATGAGAAAGTCACATGATCTTTATACCAGGATTAGAGATGTATCTACTCAAATAAGTACATGTAAAACCACCTCTATCAAAAAAAGAGAGTAAAGAACTCAAAGTGAGAGTTTAGATGTCATTAAATAGAGTAACAAGTGTGGTAAATACGTGTAAGACCCAACAGATCATGGTAATTGACCCATACTAGATGGCGTAATTACGTGACCCAGAAGGTAAAGTAGCGCCAGGTCTCTCAAAATCTGGATAGCTCAGTTAGAGCTTCATCTCGGGGACCAGACTCCTCGGGATCAGATACTGGATTCCCTCCCGGTTTTGTCTAAGGCCACAGATTTTTTTGGGCTGATGCCTCCGTGGACTCCGTCCGTCCGTCTGGCATCCAGATCCGCAGCTTTATCCAACTCAGCCAGAAGAGCAATATGGCTGAAAACATGGAAGGGAGATGCAGGCTCCAAAGGGAAACTTTGTTCTATCCCTTGTTCAGGAGATTTTCTGTTTGGCCCCCACTGGATGATCTCCTGGAGAAAGCATCCGATAGGAGGAAGGGGTTTCCTACCCAGGGCAAACCAGACTCTTTTCGTCCCAGGAAATTTAATAGAAAACCCATTTCCAAGGGACAGAATTTTAGATCCTCTAAATTCCCTAAAAAGAACAGGGGTTTCTTGTTTAGGCCTCAGAGCGATCCCAAGAGTAAAGATCACCAGCAATGACGCCAGAGGGAGGGGGGCAGGGGGTCGCTTATCCCTTTTCTATCAAAAATGGGAAAGGATCTCCTCGAACAAATGGGTTCTAGATATCATAAAAACTGGGTACAAGCTAGAATTCATGTCACCCCCTCCAGACAGATTCCTCCCCACAAAGAGGCAAAAGGATTCAGAGAAACAGTGGGCCCAAGAGTCAGAGGTTATTTCTCTTATCAGGAAGGGGGTTCTGGTACCAGTCCCGAGACCAGACATACAGAAGGGCTACTATTGCCCCCTTTTTCTGGTAAAGAAACAGGAGGGCTGATTCAGGGTCATAATAAATTTAAAGCAGCTAAACTCCTTCCCCATTTACCCAAAATTTCGGATGGAGAGTGTCCCCTCTACAGTAAATCTTCTTTTCAGGGATTGTATGATGGCACCAATAGATTTGGAGCTTATTACCATGTCCCTGTTTGCATCACTCACCAGAAGTGTCTGAGGGGGGCAGTCGTTTTGGACGACTCCCTAATCCACCTCCAATACAGGGCGCTCCCGTTTGGCATCTCTCAGGCAACGAGAGTCTTTACCAAGTTTATATCAGAAATGACATCATATATACGAACAAAGGACATTCTGATCATTCCCTACCTAGACGACTAGTCTCAGACACCGCCCAGACCTCGACACTCCGTCTACAGTCAGTACAATCGGCTTTGATAGATCTGGGTTGGAATATAAACAAATCAAACTTAACCCCATCCAAAAGATGCATTTTTTTGGGGGTCCTTCTAGACTCCTCCAGACAGATGTCCTTTCTCCGTCAGTGAAAGATCCAGCCTTTGATAGAAAGAGTCTCAGTCCTCTTTTTGGATCATTTAACTTCTTTCAGAAGGGCAATGTCGGTCCTAGGCCTCCTGTATCCCGGCCATAATGTGGGCTCAGTTCAGGTCCAGACCTCTGCATAGGGACATATTAGAAAAGTGGGACAATAGCAAGCGCTCACTAGATCACTCCCTGCTCCTTTCCTCAGTAGCCAGACTCTCGCTCAGGTGGTGGATGAAAGTAGAGAACCTCAGGACGGGTGTTTCATAAGAAATGTCCCCAAACCTGAACATTACAACAGATGCCAGTCCTTGGGGTTGGGGAGCCCATGGTGAATCCTTCTGCCTTCATGGTCAGTGGGATCCTCAAACCTCCATAAGATCTTCCAATTACAGGGAGCTGGAGGCAGTACTTCAGACAATAAGAAGCACAATTCCTATACTTTCGGGAAGAAGGGTAAAGGTTCTTTCAGACAACACGACGGCAGTAGCATACATAAACCATCAGGGAGGAACAAGATCAGGGCTTCTGATGAAGTTAGCTACCGAGATCTTTTCCCTAGCCGAGCTACATCTATCGTCCCTTTCAGACGTCCATCTAAGGGGAAGGGACAACCAGGTAGCAGACTTCTTGAGCAGAAGACCGTTGCTGCAGACGGAGTGGTCCCTGAATCAGGACTTCTTCCAAATGATTGTGGCCAGGTGGGGGTATCCTTCCATAGACCTATTTGCTACCAGGGAGAACAAGAAAGTGCCCAGATTATTTTCCCTAGATCCCAGGGGATATCCAGTAGAAGTAGATGCTCGCTCTCAGAGTTGGAGCCTGGAACAGGGTTGTGCCCCCCCCTCTGTCTACTTCCGAGAGTTTTAAAAGAGATCAGAGAAGACAGAGCCTCAGTAAACCTGATTGCTCCATTTTGGCCAAAGAGGCCATGGTTCACCTGGCTGAGGAAGTTGTCCGTAACCCAACCATGGATCCAGACAGACAGACTAGATCTCCTGTCCCAGGGCCCAGTAGTTCATCCAGACATCTCCAGGCTGCGTCTTACAGCATCGAGACTGAGAGGGTAATCCTCAGGAAAATAGGTATCTCCAAGACGGTCATCTCTACTTTACTGTCAAGTAGGAAACAGGTTACCTCTAAGATATATTTAAGGGTCTGGAAAGCTTTTTTTTACCTTTACAGGAATTGATATAATCCATTAGCAGATCCAGATATTCCCCTGATTTTAGACTTTCTCCAGGCAGGGCTAGACAAAAACCTCAAGCCCAGTACCTTAAGACCTCATTTACACGAACGTATTATACGCGCGTGCGACGCGCGTGCTTTGCACGCATGTCGTACGCACCTATATTAGTCAATGGGGCAGTTTAGACGATGCGTGAATTGCGCTCAGCGCGTGTGCGCAGAAAAAAACTCACGACATGTTCTATAATCGTGCGTTTTTCGCGCACTCACGCACCCATTGAAGTCAATGGGTGCGTGAAAACCACGCATGCCGCACGGAAGCACTTCCGTGCGAACTGCGTGATTCGCGCAAGAGCTGTCAAACTCCTGAATGTAAACAGAAAAGCACCACGTGCTTTTCTGTTTACAAACATCCAAACGGAGTGTCAAATTCGAGATGAGCGCACCGAACTTCACCGGGTTCGGCCAAACTCGTTTTGACTGAAACCGGTAAAAAATGTTCGGGTACGCGACGTCAGGAGACAGTCACTGTCCACGGTGCTGAAAGCGTTAAACTGGTTCAGCACCATGGACAGTGACTTCCGCTCCGAAAATCCATGAACCTGTAAAAAAAAAAAGACGTTCTGACTTACCGATAACTCCGGTCCGACCTCCCGGGATGACAGTTCAGTCAAAGTGACAGCTGCAGCCAATCACAGGCCAAGCACAGGCTGCAGCCAATCACAGGCTGCAGCGGTCTCATGGACTGCGGCGTCATCCTGGGAGGTGGGGCCGGATGACAAGAGAGGGACGCGTCACCAAGGCAACGGCCGGGAGCCCGGACTGGGGGAAGCAGGAAGTTCTTGGTAAGTATGAAAGTCTTTTTATATTCACAGGTTGGTGTATATTGTGATCGGCATTCACTGTTGAGGGTGCTGAAAGAGTTACTGCCGATCAGTTAGCTCTTTCAGCACCTTGGACAGTGACGGGCGTCGACTAGCCTCATCTCTATGATGGCGGCTGCGCGAAAATCACGCAGCCGCGCATCATACACGGATGACACACGGAGCTGCCAAGTGCCTTTTGCGCGCGCAAAACGCAGCGTTTTTTGCGCGCGCAAAACGCACACGCTCGTGTAAATGAGGCCTAAAGGTACAGATTTCTGACCTAAGATCCTATGATTCCAGATTAGCAGAACCCCCCCCTGGATTAGAAGGTTCCTGATTTCGGCCTCCAGGATAAGACCCCAAATAAGGTCATCAGTCCTTCCTTGGCAATTAAACTTAGTCCTTACTGCTTTGATGGGTTCATCCTTTGGACTCCCTGTCCATTAAGTTTCTCACTCTAAAGATGACGTTTTTACCAGCGGTTACCACCGCCCGAAGAGTAAGTGAAATTCAGGCCCTCTCAGCTTCTCCCCCTTACACTTGAGTATTGGACGATTGAGTAATTATGAAGACCTTACCAGGTTTTTTGCCAAAGGTAATTTCCCCTTTTCATCAGGACCAAGAGATTATTATTCCCTCCTTTTGTGACTCCCCGAAAAATCCAAGGGAACAGGAATTTAATTGTTTAGACGTAAGGAGATGCTTCGTGCACTACCTGGAGGTCTTCAGAGAATCTCCTTATTCAGTTCCAGGGTCCAAATAGAGGATCGGCAGCGAGCAGACCGACAATAGCCCGGTGGATTAAACAGGCCATAGACTTAGCCTATGTGGGCCAGAACACTAACCCCAGAGATCTTTGGAGCTCATTCCACCAGAGCTGGATCTACTTTTTAAATAAATGTAAATTTGCCAAATGGCATAGAAAAATATATATTTTATTGGACAATACAAGTAACACGATTAAAAATAGACTACAAATCAAAATAGACTGTATATCTCCAAGAGTATGGGAGAGGAACATGGGTCATAGAGGTAAAACAGTACAAACAACAGTTTATATCAGTGGTTCTAAGCGGTTTGCAAGCAATAGATACAGAGGAAGCGAGGGTTAGTTACAACCATACACAGTGTCGGTACAAATCAGCAAAAAGCGATCAGTCTAGTAACAGGCATGAAAAGGATAAGGAACCTAATAGTTAAGCAGAGAAAGTCTCGGTACGACCAGACCTGCTGTCTAAGTAGACATAAGTGTTTTGCAACTAAACCTGTCGCAAGCTCAGAAGAGTAAATGTATCAGTCAATAGTCGTATATTTTAAGATTGCAAAAGAAACACCGCTAGTACTGACCCATATCGTTCCAGGGATGTGGTGACTCCCAGAAGTGGAGAAACCCCAACGCGCGTTTCGCGTGGATGGCTTTTTCAAGGGGTATGTTCCTAATCATTTAGATTACGCCTCTTATGCAGTAAGTCACAAGGTCAGCTGAGCTCATCAGCCAATAGGGGAATGACTTCAGCCGTGCGCGTCCAAAGAAAAGGCATCGCGATACTTAAACTCCGGGCCGTCTAGACACGACCACGCATGCGCGGCTCCGGAAACCGCGCACGCGCAGACGCGTACAATGAACAATCCAGGCAAGTCCCGACGATGACAGAACTGACACACACGGATGAAGAACAGGATAAGGTAGGGAAAGGGGACTCAATATAGCACTAAAAAGATAATTAGGCCAATATAAGTGCCATTTATCTTGTTCACGGACAAGTTCAGTAAGACTGTCACACTAACTCAAATATCGGAAAAAATCTATCAAATGAATAGATCATTCAGACATACGAGAAGCAGATATCATAGTTAGATCAATCCATGTCACGATAATGTGATCAGTACTAGAGTAACTAAACATTCCTGCAGAAAAAATATAATAATAAAATAATACTGAGATATAATAATACTGAGATATAATAATACTGAGATATAATAATACTGAGATATAATAATACTGAAGATATAATAATACTGAGATATAATAATACTGAGATATAATAATACTGAGATATAATAATACTGAAGATATAATAATACTGAGATATAATAATACTGAGATATAATAATACTGAGATATAATAATACTAAGATATAATAATACTGAAGATATAATAATACTGAGATATAATAATACTGAGATATAATAATACTGAGATATAATAATACTGAAGATATAATAATACTGAGATATAATAATACTGAGATATAATAATACTGAGATATAATAATACTGAGATATAATAATACTGAGATGTAATAATACTGAGATATAATAATACTGAGATATAATAATACTGAAGATATAATAATACTGAAGATATAATAATACTGAAGATATAATAATACTGAGATGTAATAATACTGAGATGTAATAATACTGAGATATAATAATACTGAAGATATAATAATACTGAAGATATAATAATACTGAAGATATAATAATACTGAGATGTAATAATACTGAGATGTAATAATACTGAGATATAATAATACTGAGATATAATAACACTGAGATATAATAATACTGAGATATAATAATACTGAGGATATAATAATACTGAGATGTAATAATACTGAGATATAATAATACTGAGATGTAATAATACTGAGATATAATAATACTGAGATATAATAATACTGAAGATATAATAATACTGAAGATATAATAATACTGAAGATATAATAATACTGAGATGTAATAATACTGAGATGTAATAATACTGAGATATAATAATACTGAAGATATAATAATACTGAAGATATAATAATACTGAAGATATAATAATACTGAGATGTAATAATACTGAGATGTAATAATACTGAGATATAATAATACTGAGATATAATAACACTGAGATATAATAATACTGAGATATAATAATACTGAGATATAATAATACTGAGATATAATAATACTGAGATATAATAATACTGAAGATATAATAATACTGAAGATATAATAATACTGAGATGTAATAATACTGAGATGTAATAATACTGAGATATAATAATACTGAGATATAATAATACTGAAGATATAATAATACTGAAGATATAATAATACTGAGATATAATAATACTGAGATATAATAATACTGAGATGTAATAATACTGAGATATAATAATACTGAGATATAATAATACTGAAGATATAATAATACTGAAGATATAATAATACTGAAGATATAATAATACTGAGATGTAATAATACTGAGATGTAATAATACTGAGATATAATAATACTGAAGATATAATAATACTGAAGATATAATAATACTGAAGATATAATAATACTGAGATGTAATAATACTGAGATGTAATAATACTGAGATATAATAATACTGAGATATAATAACACTGAGATATAATAATACTGAGATATAATAATACTGAGATATAATAATACTGAGATATAATAATACTGAGATATAATAATACTGAAGATATAATAATACTGAAGATATAATAATACTGAGATGTAATAATACTGAGATGTAATAATACTGAGATATAATAATACTGAGATATAATAATACTGAGATATAATAATACTGAGATATAATAATACTGAAGATATAATAATACTGAGATATAATAATACTGAGATATAATAATACTGAGATATAATAATACTGAGATATAATAATACTGAAGATATAATAATACTGAGATATAATAATACTGAGATATAATAATACTGAGATATAATAATACTGAGATATAATAATACTGAAGATATAATAATACTGAGATATAATAATACTGAGATATAATAATACTGAGGATATAATAATACTGAGATATAATAATACTGAAGATATAATAATACTGAGATATAATAATACTGAGATATAATAATACTGAGATATAATAATACTGAAGATATAATAATACTGAGATATAATAATACTGAGATATAATAATACTGAGGATATAATAATACTGAGATATAATAATACTGAAGATATAATAATACTGAGATATAATAATACTGAGATATAATAATACTGAGATGTAATAATACTGAAGATATAATAATACTGAGATATAATAATACTGAGATATAATAATACTGAGATATAATAATACTGAGATATAATAATACTGAGATATAATAATACTGAGGATATAATAATACTGAGATATAATAATACTGAGATATAATAATACTGAGATATAATAATACTGAGGATATAATAATACTGAGATATAATAATACTGAGATATAATAATACTGAGATATAATAATACTGAAGATATAATAATACTGAGATATAATAATACTGAAGATATAATAATACTGAGATATAATAATACTGAAGATATAATAATACTGAGATATAATAATACTGAGATATAATAATACTGAGATATAATAATACTGAGATATAATAATACTGAGATATAATAATACTGAAGATATAATAATACTGAGATATAATAATACTGAAGATATAATAATACTGAGATATAATAATACTGAGATATAATAATACTGAGATATAATAATACTGAAGATATAATAATACTGAGATATAATAATACTGAGATATAATAATACTGAGATATAATAATACTGAAGATATAATAATACTGAGATATAATAATACTGAAGATATAATAATACTGAGATATAATAATACTGAGATATAATAATACTGAGATATAATAATACTAAGATATAATAATACTGAAGATATAATAATACTGAGATATAATAATACTGAGATATAATAATACTGAGATATAATAATACTGAGGATATAATAATACTGAGATATAATAATACTGAGATATAATAATACTGAGATATAATAATACTGAGGATATAATAATACTGAGATATAATAATACTGAGATATAATAATACTGAGATATAATAATACTGAAGATATAATAATACTGAGATATAATAATACTGAAGATATAATAATACTGAGATATAATAATACTGAAGATATAATAATACTGAGATATAATAATACTGAGATATAATAATACTGAGATATAATAATACTGAGATATAATAATACTGAAGATATAATAATACTGAGATATAATAATACTGAAGATATAATAATACTGAGATATAATAATACTGAGATATAATAATACTGAGATATAATAATACTGAAGATATAATAATACTGAGATATAATAATACTGAGATATAATAATACTGAGATATAATAATACTGAAGATATAATAATACTGAGATATAATAATACTGAAGATATAATAATACTGAGATATAATAATACTGAGATATAATAATACTGAGATATAATAATACTAAGATATAATAATACTGAAGATATAATAATACTGAGATATAATAATACTGAGATATAATAATACTGAGATATAATAATACTGAGATATAATAATACTGAAGATATAATAATACTGAGATATAATAATACTGAGATATAATAATACTGAGATATAATAATACTGAGATGTAATAATACTGAGATATAATAATACTGAAGATATAATAATACTGAGATGTAATAATACTGAAGATATAATAATACTGAGATATAATAATACTGAGATGTAATAATACTGAGATATAATAATACTGAGATATAATAATACTGAGATATAATAATACTGAGATATAATAATACTGAGATGTAATAATACTGAGATATAATAATACTGAAGATATAATAATACTGAGATGTAATAATACTGAAGATATAATAATACTGAGATATAATAATACTGAGATGTAATAATACTGAGATATAATAATACTGAGATATAATAATACTGAGATGTAATAATACTGAGATATAATAATACTGAAGATATAATAATACTGAAGATATAATAATACTGAAGATATAATAATACTGAGATGTAATAATACTGAGATGTAATAATACTGAGATATAATAATACTGAGATATAATAATACTGAGATATAATAATACTGAAGATATAATAATACTGAGATATAATAATACTGAGATATAATAATACTGAGATATAATAATACTGAGATATAATAATACTGAGGATATAATAATACTGAGATATAATAATACTGAAGATATAATAATACTGAGATATAATAATACTGAGATATAATAATACTGAGATATAATAATACTGAAGATATAATAATACTGAGATATAATAATACTGAGATATAATAATACTGAGGATATAATAATACTGAGATATAATAATACTGAAGATATAATAATACTGAGATATAATAATACTGAGATATAATAATACTGAGATATAATAATACTGAGATATAATAATACTGAAGATATAATAATACTGAGATATAATAATACTGAGATATAATAATACTGAAGATATAATAATACTGAGATATAATAATACTGAGATATAATAATACTGAGGATATAATAATACTGAGATATAATAATACTGAGATATAATAATACTGAGATATAATAATACTGAGATATAATAATACTGAGATATAATAATACTGAAGATATAATAATACTGAGATATAATAATACTGAGATATAATAATACTGAGATATAATAATACTGAGATATAATAATACTGAGGATATAATAATACTGAGATATAATAATACTGAAGATATAATAATACTGAGATATAATAATACTGAGATATAATAATACTGAGATATAATAATACTGAAGATATAATAATACTGAGATATAATAATACTGAGATATAATAATACTGAGGATATAATAATACTGAGATATAATAATACTGAGATATAATAATACTGAAGATATAATAATACTGAGATATAATAATACTGAGGATATAATAATACTGAGATATAATAATACTGAGATATAATAATACTGAGATATAATAATACTGAGATATAATAATACTGAGGATATAATAATACTGAGATATAATAATACTGAAGATATAATAATACTGAGATATAATAATACTGAGATATAATAATACTGAGGATATAATAATACTGAGATATAATAATACTGAAGATATAATAATACTGAGATATAATAATACTGAGATATAATAATACTGAGATGTAATAATACTGAGATGTAATAATACTGAGATATAATAATACTGAAGATATAATAATACTGAGATATAATAATACTGAGATATAATAATACTGAGATATAATAATACTGAGGATATAATAATACTGAGATATAATAATACTGAGATATAATAATACTGAGGATATAATAATACTGAAGATATAATAATACTGAGATATAATAATACTGAGATATAATAATACTGAGATATAATAATACTGAGGATATAATAATACTGAGATATAATAATACTGAGATATAATAATACTGAAGATATAATAATACTGCGATATAATAATACTGAGATATAATAATACTGAGATATAATAATACTGAGATATAATAATACTGAGATATAATAATACTGAGATATAATAATACTGAGGATATAATAATACTGAGATATAATAATACTGAAGATATAATAATACTGAGATATAATAATACTGAGATATAATAATACTGAGGATATAATAATACTGAGATATAATAATACTGAAGATATAATAATACTGAGATATAATAATACTGAGATATAATAATACTGAGATGTAATAATACTGAGATATAATAATACTGAGATATAATAATACTGAGATATAATAATACTGAGGATATAATAATACTGAGATATAATAATACTGAAGATATAATAATACTGAGATATAATAATACTGAAGATATAATAATACTGAGATATAATAATACTGAAGATATAATAATACTGAGATATAATAATACTGAGATATAATAATACTGAGATATAATAATACTGAGATATAATAATACTGAAGATATAATAATACTGAGATATAATAATACTGAGATATAATAATACTGAGATATAATAATACTGAAGATATAATAATACTGAGATATAATAATACTGAAGATATAATAATACTGAGATATAATAATACTGAGATATAATAATACTGAGATATAATAATACTGAGATATAATAATACTGAAGATATAATAATACTGAGATATAATAATACTGAGATATAATAATACTGAGATATAATAATACTGAAGATATAATAATACTGAGATATAATAATACTGAGATATAATAATACTGAAGATATAATAATACTGAGATATAATAATACTGAGATATAATAATACTGAGATATAATAATACTGAGATGTAATAATACTGAGATATAATAATACTGAAGATATAATAATACTGAAGATATAATAATACTGAGATGTAATAATACTGAGATGTAATAATACTGAGATATAATAATACTGAGATATAATAATACTGAGATATAATAATACTGAGATATAATAATACTGAAGATATAATAATACTGAGATATAATAATACTGAGATATAATAATACTGAGATATAATAATACTGAGGATATAATAATACTGAGATATAATAATACTGAAGATATAATAATACTGAGATATAATAATACTGAGATATAATAATACTGAGATATAATAATACTGAAGATATAATAATACTGAGATATAATAATACTGAGATATAATAATACTGAGGATATAATAATACTGAGATATAATAATACTGAAGATATAATAATACTGAGATATAATAATACTGAGATATAATAATACTGAGATGTAATAATACTGAGATATAATAATACTGAAGATATAATAATACTGAGATATAATAATACTGAGATATAATAATACTGAGATATAATAATACTGAGATATAATAACACTGAGATATAATAACACTGAGATAGAATAATACTGAGATATAATAATACTGAGATATAATAATACTGAAGATATAATAATACTGAGATATAATAATACTGAAGATATAATAATACTGAGATATAATAATACTGAAGATATAATAATACTGAGATATAATAATACTGAGATATAATAATACTGAGATGTAATAATACTGAGATATAATAATACTGAAGATATAATAATACTGAGATATAATAATACTGAGATATAATAATACTGAGATATAATAATACTGAGATATAATAATACTGAGATATAATAACACTGAGATAGAATAATACTGAGATATAATAATACTGAGATATAATAATACTGAGATATAATAATACTGAGATATAATAATACTGAGATATAATAATACTGAGATATAATAATACTGAGATATAATAATACTGAGATATAATAATACTGAGATGTAATAATACTGAAGATATAATAATACTGAGATATAATAATACTGAAGATATAATAATACTGAGATATAATAATACTGAGATATAATAATACTGAGATATAATAATACTGAGATATAATAACACTGAGATAAAATAATACTGAGATATAATAATACTGAGATATAATAATACTGAGATATAATAATACTGAGATATAATAATACTGAGATATAATAATACTGAGATGTAATAATACTGAAGATATAATAATACTGAGATATAATAATACTGAGATATAATAATACTGAGATATAATAATACTGAGATATAATAATACTGAGATATAATAATACTGAAGATATAATAATACTGAGATATAATAATACTGAGATATAATAATACTGAGATATAATAATACTGAGATATAATAATACTGAAGATATAATAATACTGAGATATAATAATACTGAGATATAATAATACTGAGATATAATAATACTGAAGATATAATAATACTGAGATATAATAATACTAAGATATAATAATACTGAGATATAATAATACTGAGATATAATAATACTGAAGATATAATAATACTGAGATATAATAATACTGAAGATATAATAATACTGAAGATATAATAATACTGAAGATATAATAATACTGAGATATAATAATACTGAGATATAATAATACTGAGATATAATAATACTGAAGATATAATAATACTGAGATATAATAATACTGAGATATAATAATACTGAGATATAATAATACTGAGATATAATAATACTGAAGATATAATAATACTGAGATATAATAATACTGAGATATAATAATACTGAGATATAATAATACTGAAGATATAATAATACTGAGATATAATAATACTGAGATATAATAATACTGAAGATATAATAATACTGAAGATATAATAATACTGAGATATAATAATACTGAGATATAATAATACTGAGATATAATAATACTGAAGATATAATAATACTGAGATATAATAATACTAAGATATAATAATACTGAGATATAATAATACTGAGATATAATAATACTGAAGATATAATAATACTGAGATATAATAATACTGAAGATATAATAATACTGAAGATATAATAATACTGAAGATATAATAATACTGAGATATAATAATACTGAGATATAATAATACTGAGATATAATAATACTGAAGATATAATAATACTGAGATATAATAATACTGAGATATAATAATACTGAGATATAATAATACTGAGATATAATAATACTGAAGATATAATAATACTGAGATATAATAATACTGAGATATAATAATACTGAGATATAATAATACTGAAGATATAATAATACTGAGATATAATAATACTGAAGATATAATAATACTGAGATATAATAATACTGAAGATATAATAATACTGAGATATAATAATACTGAAGATATAATAATACTGAGATATAATAATACTGAAGATATAATAATACTGAGATATAATAATACTGAAGATATAAGGGCATGACCACACATGGCGGAATTCCTCCGCAACTGTCCGCATCAATGCCGCACCTAATCCGGGTTGCGGATTACGGCTGCGGATCTGCACAAAATGTGCAGAAAATTGATGCGGACTGGCCGCTGCGGACTGCAGGAAAAGTGCTTCCCTTCTCCCTATCAGTGCAGGATAGAGAGAAGGGACAGCACTTTCCCTAGTGAAAGTAAAAGAAATTCATACTTACCGCCCGTTGTCTTGATGACGCGTCCCTCCTTCGGCATCCAGCCCGACCTCCCTGGATGACGCGGCAGTCCATGTGACCGCTGCAGCCTGTGCTTGGCCTGTGATTGGCTGCAGCCGTCACTTCCACTGAAACGTCATCCTGGGAGGCCGGACTGGAGACAGAAACAGGGAGTTCTCGGTAAGTATGAACTTATATGTTTTTTTACAGATACATGTATATTGGGATCGGTAGTCACTGTCCCGGGTGCAGAAACAGTTACTGCCGATCGCTTAACTCTTTCAGCACCCTGGACAGTGACTATTTACTGACGTCTCCTAGCAACGCTCCCGTCATTACGGGAGCCCCATTGACTTCCTCAGTCTGGCTGTAGACCTAGAAATACATAGGTCCAGCCAGAATGAAGAAATGTCATGTTAAAAAACCAATACGCTCCGCACCACACATAACATGTGCATGACAGCTGCGGACTTCATTGCGGAACTTAGAATCTCCATTGAAGTCAATGGAGAAATTCCGCCATGAGTCCGCAACCAGTCCGCCACTGCTCCGCAACAGACAGAGCATGCTGCGGACACCACATTCCGCTCCGCAGCCTATGCTCCGCAGCGGAATTGTACGCATCGTGTAAACGAACACTGCGAAATTAAAGTGAAAGTCAATGGAGAAACGGCTCCGCTGCGGATTAACGCTGCGGAGTGTCCGCAGCGGAATTTAAGTGAAAATCCGCCATGTGTGAACCCGCCCTTATAATACTGAAGATATAATAATACTGAGATATAATAATACTGAGATATAATAATACTGAGATATAATAATACTGAGATATAATAATACTGAGATGTAATAATACTGAGATATAATAATACTGAAGATATAATAATACTGAGATATAATAATACTGAAGATATAATAATACTGAAGATATAATAATACTGAGATATAATAATACTGAGATATAATAATACTGAGATATAATAATACTGAAGATATAATAATACTGAGATATAATAATACTGAGATATAATAATACTGAGATATAATAATACTGAAGATATAATAATACTGAGATATAATAATACTGAGATATAATAATACTGAGATATAATAATACTGAAGATATAATAATACTGAGATATAATAATACTGAAGATATAATAATACTGAGATATAATAATACTGAGATATAATAATACTGAGGATATAATAATACTGAGATATAATAATACTGAAGATATAATAATACTGAGATATAATAATACTGAGATATAATAATACTGAGATATAATAATACTGAGATATAATAATACTGAGATATAATAATACTGAGATATAATAATACTGAAGATATAATAATACTGAGATATAATAATACTGAGATATAATAATACTGAAGATATAATAATACTGAGATATAATAATACTGAGATATAATAATACTGAAGATATAATAATACTGAGATATAATAATACTGAGATATAATAATACTGAGATATAATAATACTGAGATATAATAATACTGAAGATATAATAATACTGAGATATAATAATACTGAGATATAATAATACTGAGATATAATAATACTGAGGATATAATAATACTGAGATATAATAATACTGAGATGTAATAATACTGAGATATAATAATACTGAAGATATAATAATACTGAGATATAATAATACTGAGATATAATAATACTGAGATATAATAATACTGAAGATATAATAATACTGAGATATAATAATACTGAAGATATAATAATACTGAGATATAATAATACTGAGATATAATAATACTGAGATATAATAATACTGAAGATATAATAATACTGAGATATAATAATACTGAGATATAATAATACTGAGATATAATAATACTGAGATATAATAATACTGAAGATATAATAATACTGAGATATAATAATACTGAAGATATAATAATACTGAGATATAATAATACTGAGATATAATAATACTGAGGATATAATAATACTGAGATATAATAATACTGAGATATAATAATACTGAGATATAATAATACTGAGGATATAATAATACTGAGATATAATAATACTGAAGATATAATAATACTGAGATATAATAATACTGAGGATATAATAATACTGAGATGTAATAATACTGAAGATATAATAATACTGAGATATAATAATACTGAAGATATAATAATACTGAGATATAATAATACTGAGATATAATAATACTGAGATATAATAATACTGAGATATAATAATACTGAAGATATAATAATAC
Source organism: Rhinoderma darwinii (assembly GCF_050947455.1). Taxonomy (NCBI): domain Eukaryota; kingdom Metazoa; phylum Chordata; class Amphibia; order Anura; family Rhinodermatidae; genus Rhinoderma; species Rhinoderma darwinii. The sequence continues at coordinate 727,804 of NW_027461787.1, forward strand.
TGAGATATAATAATACTGAGATATAATAATACTGAGATATAATAATACTGAGGATATAATAATACTGAGATATAATAATACTGAAGATATAATAATACTGAGATATAATAATACTGAGATATAATAATACTGAGATATAATAATACTGAAGATATAATAATACTGAGATATAATAATACTGAGATATAATAATACTGAGGATATAATAATACTGAGATATAATAATACTGAAGATATAATAATACTGAGATATAATAATACTGAGATATAATAATACTGAGATGTAATAATACTGAGATATAATAATACTGAAGATATAATAATACTGAGATATAATAATACTGAGATATAATAATACTGAGATATAATAATACTGAGGATATAATAATACTGAGATATAATAATACTGAAGATATAATAATACTGAGATATAATAATACTGAAGATATAATAATACTGAGATATAATAATACTGAAGATATAATAATACTGAGATATAATAATACTGAGATATAATAATACTGAGATATAATAATACTGAGATATAATAATACTGAAGATATAATAATACTGAGATATAATAATACTGAGATATAATAATACTGAGATATAATAATACTGAAGATATAATAATACTGAGATATAATAATACTGAAGATATAATAATACTGAGATATAATAATACTGAGATATAATAATACTGAGATATAATAATACTGAGATATAATAATACTGAAGATATAATAATACTGAGATATAATAATACTGAGATATAATAATACTGAGATATAATAATACTAAGATATAATAATACTGAAGATATAATAATACTGAGATATAATAATACTGAGATATAATAATACTGAGATATAATAATACTGAGATATAATAATACTGAAGATATAATAATACTGAGATATAATAATACTGAGATATAATAATACTGAGATGTAATAATACTGAGATATAATAATACTGAAGATATAATAATACTGAAGATATAATAATACTGAGATGTAATAATACTGAGATATAATAATACTGAGATATAATAATACTGAGATATAATAATACTGAAGATATAATAATACTGAGATATAATAATACTGAGATATAATAATACTGAGATATAATAATACTGAGATATAATAATACTGAGGATATAATAATACTGAGATATAATAATACTGAAGATATAATAATACTGAGATATAATAATACTGAGATATAATAATACTGAGATATAATAATACTGAGATATAATAATACTGAGATATAATAATACTGAGATATAATAATACTGAGATGTAATAATACTGAAGATATAATAATACTGAGATATAATAATACTGAGATATAATAATACTGAAGATATAATAATACTGAGATATAATAATACTGAGATGTAATAATACTGAGATATAATAATACTGAAGATATAATAATACTGAAGATATAATAATACTGAGATGTAATAATACTGAGATATAATAATACTGAGATATAATAATACTGAGATATAATAATACTGAAGATATAATAATACTGAGATATAATAATACTGAGATATAATAATACTGAGATATAATAATACTGAGGATATAATAATACTGAGATATAATAATACTGAAGATATAATAATACTGAGATATAATAATACTGAGATATAATAATACTGAGATATAATAATACTGAAGATATAATAATACTGAGATATAATAATACTGAGATATAATAATACTGAGGATATAATAATACTGAGATATAATAATACTGAAGATATAATAATACTGAGATATAATAATACTGAGATATAATAATACTGAGATGTAATAATACTGAGATATAATAATACTGAAGATATAATAATACTGAGATATAATAATACTGAGATATAATAATACTGAGATATAATAATACTGAGATATAATAACACTGAGATATAATAACACTGAGATAGAATAATACTGAGATATAATAATACTGAGATATAATAATACTGAAGATATAATAATACTGAGATATAATAATACTGAAGATATAATAATACTGAGATATAATAATACTGAAGATATAATAATACTGAGATATAATAATACTGAGATATAATAATACTGAGATGTAATAATACTGAGATGTAATAATACTGAAGATATAATAATACTGAGATATAATAATACTGAGATATAATAATACTGAGATATAATAATACTGAGATATAATAACACTGAGATATAATAACACTGAGATAGAATAATACTGAGATATAATAATACTGAGATATAATAATACTGAGATATAATAATACTGAGATATAATAATACTGAGATATAATAATACTGAAGATATAATAATACTGAGATATAATAATACTGAGATATAATAATACTGAGATATAATAATACTGAGATATAATAATACTGAGATATAATAACACTGAGATATAATAATACTGAGATATAATAATACTGAGATATAATAATACTGAGATATAATAATACTGAGATGTAATAATACTGAGATATAATAATACTGAGATATAATAATACTGAGATATAATAATACTGAGATATAATAATACTGAAGATATAATAATACTGAGATATAATAATACTGAGATATAATAATACTGAGATATAATAATACTGAGATATAATAATACTGAGATATAATAATACTGAAGATATAATAATACTGAGATATAATAATACTGAGATATAATAATACTGAGATATAATAATACTGAGATATAATAACACTGAGATATAATAATACTGAGATATAATAATACTGAAGATATAATAATACTGAGATATAATAATACTGAGATATAATAATACTGAGATATAATAATACTGAGATATAATAATACTGAAGATATAATAATACTGAGATATAATAATACTGAAGATATAATAATACTGAGATATAATAATACTGAGATATAATAATACTGAGATATAATAATACTGAAGATATAATAATACTGAGATATAATAATACTGAAGATATAATAATACTGAGATATAATAATACTAAGATATAATAATACTGAGATATAATAATACTGAGATATAATAATACTGAAGATATAATAATACTGAGATATAATAATACTGAAGATATAATAATACTGAGATATAATAATACTGAAGATATAATAATACTGAAGATATAATAATACTGAGATATAATAATACTGAGATATAATAATACTGAAGATATAATAATACTGAGATATAATAATACTGAAGATATAATAATACTGAGATATAATAATACTAAGATATAATAATACTGAGATATAATAATACTGAGATATAATAATACTGAGATATAATAATACTGAAGATATAATAATACTGAGATATAATAATACTGAAGATATAATAATACTGAGATATAATAATACTGAAGATATAATAATACTGAGATATAATAATACTGAAGATATAATAATACTGAGATATAATAATACTGAAGATATAATAATACTGAAGATATAATAATACTGAGATATAATAATACTGAAGATATAATAATACTGAAGATATAATAATACTGAGATATAATAATACTGAAGATATAATAATACTGAGATATAATAATACTGAAGATATAATAATACTGAGATATAATAATACTGAAGATATAATAATACTGAGATATAATAATACTGAAGATATAATAATACTGAGATATAATAATACTGAAGATATAATAATACTGAGATATAATAATACTGAGATATAATAATACTGAGATATAATAATACTGAAGATATAATAATACTGAGATATAATAATACTGAAGATATAATAATACTGAGATATAATAATACTGAGATATAATAATACTGAGATATAATAATACTGAGATATAATAATACTGAGATGTAATAATACTGAGATATAATAATACTGAGATATAATAATACTGAGATATAATAATACTGAGATATAATAATACTGAGATATAATAATACTGAGATATAATAATACTGAGATATAATAATACTGAAGATATAATAATACTGAGATATAATAATACTGAAGATATAATAATACTGAAGATATAATAATACTGAGATATAATAATACTGAGATATAATAATACTGAGATATAATAATACTGAAGATATAATAATACTGAGATATAATAATACTGAGATATAATAATACTGAGATATAATAATACTGAGATATAATAATACTGAAGATATAATAATACTGAGATATAATAATACTGAGATATAATAATACTGAGATATAATAATACTGAAGATATAATAATACTGAGATATAATAATACTGAGATATAATAATACTGAGATATAATAATACTGAGATATAATAATACTGAAGATATAATAATACTGAGATATAATAATACTGAGATGTAATAATACTGAGATATAATAATACTGAAGATATAATAATACTGAAGATATAATAATACTGAGATATAATAATACTGAAGATATAATAATACTGAAGATATAATAATACTGAGATATAATAATACTGAGATATAATAATACTGAGATATAATAATACTGAAGATATAATAATACTGAGATATAATAATACTGAGATATAATAATACTGAGATATAATAATACTGAAGATATAATAATACTGAGATATAATAATACTGAGATATAATAATACTGAGATATAATAATACTGAGATATAATAATACTGAAGATATAATAATACTGAGATATAATAATACTGAAGATATAATAATACTGAGATATAATAATACTGAGATATAATAATACTGAGGATATAATAATACTGAGATATAATAATACTGAAGATATAATAATACTGAGATATAATAATACTGAGATATAATAATACTGAAGATATAATAATACTGAGATATAATAATACTGAGATATAATAATACTGAGATATAATAATACTGAGATATAATAATACTGAGATATAATAATACTGAGATGTAATAATACTGAGATGTAATAATACTGAAGATATAATAACACTGAGATATAATAACACTGAGATATAATAATACTGAGATATAATAATACTGAGATATAATAATACTGAGATATAATAACACTGAGATATAATAATACTGAGATATAATAATACTGAAGATATAATAATACTGAGATATAATAATACTGAGATATAATAATACTGAGATATAATAATACTGAGGATATAATAATACTGAGATATAATAATACTGAGATGTAATAATACTGAGATATAATAATACTGAAGATATAATAATACTGAGATATAATAATACTGAGATATAATAATACTGAGATATAATAATACTGAAGATATAATAATACTGAGATATAATAATACTGAAGATATAATAATACTGAGATATAATAATACTGAGATATAATAATACTGAAGATATAATAATACTGAGATATAATAATACTGAGATATAATAATACTGAGATATAATAATACTGAAGATATAATAATACTGAGATATAATAATACTGAGATATAATAATACTGAGATATAATAATACTGAAGATATAATAATACTGAGATATAATAATACTGAAGATATAATAATACTGAGATATAATAATACTGAGATATAATAATACTGAGATATAATAATACTGAGATATAATAATACTGAGATATAATAATACTGAAGATATAATAATACTGAGATATAATAATACTGAAGATATAATAATACTGAGATATAATAATACTGAGATATAATAATACTGAGATATAATAATACTGAGATATAATAATACTGAGATATAATAATACTGAGATATAATAATACTGAGGATATAATAATACTGAGATATAATAATACTGAGATATAATAATACTGAGATATAATAATACTGAGATGTAATAATACTGAAGATATAATAATACTGAAGATATAATAATACTGAGATATAATAATACTGAGATATAATAATACTGAGATGTAATAATACTGAAGATATAATAATACTGAAGATATAATAATACTGAGATATAATAATACTGAGATATAATAATACTGAGATATAATAATACTGAGATATAATAATACTGAGATATAATAATACTGAGATATAATAATACTGAGATATAATAATACTGAGATATAATAATACTGAGATATAATAATACTGAGATGTAATAATACTGAAGATATAATAATACTGAAGATATAATAATACTGAGATATAATAATACTGAGATGTAATAATACTGAAGATATAATAATACTGAAGATATAATAATACTGAGATATAATAATACTGAGATATAATAATACTGAGATATAATAATACTGAGATATAATAATACTGAGATATAATAATACTGAAGATATAATAATACTGAGATATAATAATACTGAGATATAATAATACTGAAGATATAATAATACTGAAGATATAATAATACTGAGATATAATAATACTGAAGATATAATAATACTGAGATATAATAATACTGAGATATAATAATACTGAGATATAATAATACTGAGATATAATAATACTGAAGATATAATAATACTGAGATATAATAATACTGAAGATATAATAATACTGAGATATAATAATACTGAGATATACAGTCTATTTTGATTTGTAGTCTATTTTTAATCGTGTTACTTGTATTGTCCAATAAAATATATATTTTTCTATGCCATTTGGCAAATTGACATTTATTGATAGTTTCTGACTCTTTCTTTCTCTTGTGCTTAATCTGATATTTGGAGTTTCTATCATTACTGGGGAGTCGAATAAATTTAACCGCACTTGCTGGCGACTTAACCCATAGACTGTATAGTCCCATGAGACATATGTTGACTCTATTCCAGATCTGCAGGGCGGCTTCATGGAGTTCACCCCACACCGTTATTAAGCATTATAGGTTAGAGTTGCATTCAGTCACTGACCGCCTTTGGTTCTACAAGCTGCGGTCCCACCCTAAACCTGGGGTTCTATTTTACATCTCCAGGGGTGCTGTCATAGGTGAAAGGGTAAAAGATTGATTACTTACCGGTAGTGGGTTTTTCATGAACCCCCCTATTTGCCACATTCACTAATCTTCCTTGATATCTCTTGTATATAGTATATATATGACTATAAATATATATTTGTGGTGTGGGGTGTCTTTTCACTAAGGTGGCGCAGAAAATAAATAAATAACTGCGGGTGTGTGTCTATATATATATACTCCCGGTGTATATATGAATAACAGATAACTAATTCCCGTCCTGAGTTCTTCATAAGGACTGGGTGTGTGGAGAGGGGTGTCCTTTTTTATATCGTCAGGCTTCCTGTCCAGCGGATGGGACGTCTCTCCAGGGGTCATAGGTTCATGAGATACCGATTCCCGCTAAGTAATGAGTCTTTTCTGCACCCCATGCGGTATATTTATTCCACACTCTCTTGTAGACTAAGGTCGTGGATGACTTTCTGGCTGCCACAAGAGAATCAATTACAGCTTAGAAAAACCTGACTGAACCAGGATTATGTTCTCAAAATCCATACAGTCAACTGTGGTTAGTGAAGACGTTGGTGTGGAAACCCTCCCTGAAGTAGCAGATCTCTCTGCTCCGGAAGCCTCCAATATTTTCCCCTCAAAAGCCTCAATAGTTCTGGAAACCACAACCTTCGGGGGCCAAAAGCGGGCGATGCTGATGGCTGACCGGTGCTGAACTTTGCCAGAACTCTCTAGATCGAGGGGACTGAGGGAACACACACAAACCAATCTCATTTTCCATGAAATTGACTCTATTGCGAACGGATAGTTTGTTTTTGACAGGGAGGAAAACCCCTTCAGTTTGCAATTCTGACGAGATGACTTGAAATCTGTTTCTGGTGTCCCCCATTTGCTGATGATCTTCTGAAAGAACAGAGGATTCAACTTCCGTTCTCCTGCTTTTATCAACTTGCAACTGAGAGTGTCCACCTGGATGTTCATCAAACCCTCTATGTGGACTGCTCTGACTTCCACCAAATTGTCTTGGAGCCAGCGCATGGTCGTCTTGTATTCCGCAGACCGTAATGCACTTCTTCTCCCTCCTTGTTTGTTGAGATAAAAAGATGGTGGAAATGTCTGAATGGCTTGTAACGACCTTGTTCAGTGCAGGGCTAGTCTTACTGCTTTTAACTCCTTGAAATTGGAGGATCGAGCATGGTTCTGATTGGACCATAGCCCTTGCACACAATTGTCCCCAACCCACTGAAGATGCGTCTGTAGTCACTGTCACTTGACTTACAAGTTCGAGACTCTTCCCGCAGGACAATATCTGTGCCCGAGTCCACCAGATCTTTTAGGGTTTCTGAACCTCACACATTACATGATCCAGATTCTTGGATTTCTTACCCATGTTTGCAGAAACTCTGCTTGTGGATTGTGAAAATGAGCCTTGACCCAAGAAACGGCGTCCATTGTTGCGGTGAGTAAACCTGGAATCTTCATTGCGGATCTTCTAGTAATAACTGGATTCCCTGGGAGATGAGTAATCGTGCGATGAATCTTCTCTACTGGAAGAAGGAGCTTCATTTGTATAAAGTCTATTGGGAATCCGAGGAACTCCTTCCTGGCAGTCGGAATTAGATCGGATTTTCTTTGTTTAATGAATCCGTCTCGTTCCCTCTTTCTCTGAGTTGATTCACATTTGCCACAATAATCATCTTGTAGCTCATCCGAAATCGGCTGCTGGACCCTGCCGGCATGAACGGTGCTGTGATTAGACGCCTCTCTCTGTATGTTTGACATCTGAAATAATAAATATGAATTTACAGGAAAACAGGCACTAAATAAGAGGGGGCTGTTCTAAACATAGAGCAGAAAAAACACTGTAATATACCAAACTCTGACCTTTCCAACCTCTGATCGCCACTGCCCGGGCACGCGGAGGCTGAGCAAAGGAAGAACGCTGCTCTAGATAGCCTGGTCGAGCGGAAATGAATAAACCCGCCAGAATCCCCTGAAACGCACCTGCTGGAAGTAAAGAAACTGCAGCTACCAGTCCACAAGATAAGCGGCGCATGCGCAGTGTCTGAAACGCACGCCAGATGCCTACCGGAACGCACTTAGTGCGCATGTGACCGTCGGAACTCTGGCGACCAGTACGCTGCACTTGCACTGAGCCGGTAATGAAAAAATGAACTACAATCACAACGGTGGCCCGGACCTAGGAAAGAGTAAGCCGGGACTATATTGTTCCAGGGGTGTTTTCCCTGATTTTAAACTAACACTAAACACACCGCTGAGGAAAATTGCATAAAACAGGGTCACTCCCCTGAAAGAAGGAGCGCATACCTGGCAGAAGTTCAGGGACACACCCAGGGAATGATAATCAACAGGGACACACCCCTGAATCTGACTGATAATCACCAGGGACACACCCCTGAATCTGACTGATAATCACCAGGGACACACCCCTGAATCTAACTGATAATCACCAGGGACACACCCCTGAATCTGACTGATAATCACCAGGGACACACCCCTGAATCTGACTGATAATCACCAGGGACACACCCCTGAATCTGACTGATAATCACCAGGGACACACCCCTGAATCTGACTGATAATCACCAGGGACACACCCCTGAATCTGACTGACAATCACCAGGGACACACCCCTGAATCTAATTTATAATCACCAGCGACACACCCCTGAATCTAACTGATAATCACCAGGGACACACCCCTGAATCTGACTGATAATCACCAAGGACACACCCCTGAATCTGAATGATAATCACCAGGGACACACCCCTGAATCTGAATGATAATCACCAGGGACACACCCCTGAATCTAATTTATAATCACCAGGGACACACCCCTGAATCTGACTGATAATCACTAGGGACACACCCCTGAATCTGACTGATAATCACCAGGGACACACCCCTGAATCTGACTGATAATCACCAGGGACACACCCCTGAATCTGACTGATAATCACCAGGGACACACCCCTGTATAGAGACGGTGGGCCAGCAGGTGAGCGATGCTGCACCTGCTTCCTCAAAGACAAATAATCACGACGTGTGTGTTGGTTTATGGTCTTTTTAGCTGCCTGTTGATTTGGTAACTTGTGACTGCTATTTATTTATTCATGCTAGGTGGGCTTTTCATAAGGCTTAATCCTCAGAGACGATTTACCCTTCGGTGCTGCCGTAGGACGAAAAGGAAGGATGAAATATCGCAGGTTCAAGATGGAGTCAATCAGCTCTACTACTCCGCTGATAAATCAAGGGGCGTCATCGTGTACGATAGATTTAAAAGATGCTTAATATCCCGTCCCTGTCCACCCAGCCTACCAGAGACACCTCAGATTCGCCATTCAGGACTCCATCCTTCACTACCATTTTGTTTGTCTCCCCTTCGGCATTTCCTCCACCCCCACAGTATTTACAAAAGTTCTAGCAGAGATTATGGCATTTCTAAGAGGTCAGACATGGTTATCATCCCATACCCAGATGACGTTCTGCTGGTGGCGGATAAAATACCATCAATTACAGGTCATTACCCTGTTACAGAATTTGGGATGGATAATAAACTTTGAAAAGTAAAATCTTCCTCTTCAGAACCAGAAGATCTTCCTAGAAGTACTTTCGGACTCCTCCCTTCAACATTCCTTCCTACCAAGGGAAAAACAATTTCATCTTTAGACTGAAAGGAGGAGATTTTGGGAGAAAGACGTCTGTTCCATAAGAGGTGGGATGCAGATTGTAGGATTGATGACGTCCTTCATACAGTCCATTCCGTGGAGTCAATTCCACTCTTGACCATTACAGAATCGAATTCTGTCCCAGTAACATTGCAAACAAGATTCCTTAAATTCAAGACAGTGAAATCATCTCTCCATTGGTGGCTCTGCCCAAACCACATAAACAGAGGAGTCCCATGGAGAACTTCTCTATATGTGGTAATTACCACAGATGGCAGCAAACAAGGTTTGGGGTCTGTGGTCCAGGACAAACATTTTCAAGGCACCCGGCGTTCTCAGATAAGGACAATGTCTTCAAACTACAGAGAACTAAAGGCCGTATGGAAAAGGTTCACAAGAGCTGTTCCCCTCCTAAAAGGGATGCATTTAAAGGAACAGTGTCATGGCAAATAATTTTTTTATATGTTAAAGATGTTAGTGCTGTAATAAAAACGTTTATATTCATTTGTGTGTTTGTGTTTTACTGTTTCTTATTTTTACACTTTTTCTTCCCTATGGGGGCTGCCATTTTTTGTTCCATTTCTGTGTGTGTCGATTAACGACACACACAGACATGGAGTACGGCAGCCACAGTCCCATAGGGACTGTGAACGGCTCCCGTCCCATTCACGTCCGTGTACGGCGTCTGTGTGGGAACTGCGCATGCGCCGCTCCCACACAGTCCTATTCGAAATTGGCGCCGTCCGGCGCCATTTTCCTGTGGACCGGAAGTCGCGGCCGGACTGTAATATTACTACTTCCGGTCGCGGCTTCCGGACTTGTGCACATGGAACAGCGGCAGCAAAGGGAGCGGACGGGCCGGAGGGAGCCGCGGCGGCAGGAGCAGGTAAGCGATTTCAATGTATGTTAGTGTTTGTGTGTGTTTACTACTGTATGTAAACCTACTACACTGTGGGTTACCTCAAAAAATGGCGACACACAGTGTAGGAGGTTAAACCTTTCAAACCCCTCGTTTATCCCGGCACTAGCCAGGATAAAGGAGGGGGGGATGCTGAGAGCTCACTAGAGCGAGAGCTTTTAACCCAATGTTGCAATGCTGCAATTTTGGGAACTAGCTCCATCTAGTGACCAAAAATGGGTAGTATTATAAATTTGAAAAAATTTATAATATTTCCTGACTCGCGAAAAAAATTAAAAAAATTTGAACAATGTTTAATCACCCACACACTAAATGTTTAAATTTTAAAAAAAAAACATGTTTTTCGGGCGACACCATGCCTTTAAGAGTCCTATCAGACAACACCACAGCAGTACCCTTTCTTCGCCCCCAGGGGGGAACAAGACATGCTCATCTTCAAGCCCTTTCTGCTCATATTTTCGGCTGGGCAGAAGAAAATGTTCTGTCGGTTTCAGCTGTCCACTTAAAAGTCAAAGAGAAGCAGCTAATAAATCCAGTAGAATGGTCCCTGAACTAAGAAGTGTTTCAGTCTCTAATCCACAGATAGGGTTATCCCCAAGTGGATCCATTTGCCGCAAGACAAAACTCCCAGGTGGATGAATTTTTTCTCTCTAAATCTCAGAGACAATCCATTGGGAGTAGATACATTGTCCCGTGAATCTGGTCTATGCATTTTCCTCCGTTTCCGCTAATTCCAGTGGTGCTAAGCAAAATTGACAAGGGTTATCATTATTCTACGCTATTGGCCAAAGAGAAGCTGGTTTCCAAACCTAAAGTATCTGGCATTGGAAGACCCTATCATGCTCCCTGTAAAAAAAGGACCTTCTCTCCCAAGGTCCCTTAATTTATCAGGGAGTGGAGACTCTGAAATTGTCAATGTGGATCCTGAGGAACCGTGGTCCGTCACATGAGGTCATTTCAACCATTCTATTAAGCCATAAAGAAGTCAGTATCGGAAAATCTGGAAAAAAAACCTCTGTTCCTGGTATAGAGATCCAGGACCAGATCCCTTTCTTCCTAACATCGTAAAGATCCTAGATTTTTTACAAACCGGATTCAAAAAAGGGCTTAGCCCTCGTTCCTAAAGGTACAAATTTCAGCTCTAAGCAATTTTTCCAATAGTCCCCCTAGCGAACCATAGATGGATCAAAAGATTTACACAGGCAATTTATAAGTTAAAGCCTTCCCTAAAAAAATCGGTATCTTCCTGGGACCTGAATGTATTTGTGACCCTCCCTTTGAGCCTATCAACTCAAATGATATAAAATCTTTAACGCTAAAAGTCGCTATTACATCAGCAAGAAGGATTGGGGAGATCCAATCTCTTTCAACCATAGAACCCGACCTAAAAATTCAAGAAGACAAGACCATTCTAAAGCTAGACCCTTCTTTTATTCCAAAAGTGCCGACTGCCTGTCATAGAGACCAAGAAATAATTCTGCCTTCCTTTTATCCGGATCCAAAAGACCAACAGGAGGAAAAGTTCCAGTGCTTGGATGTCAGGCGAACAATTCTTCATCCCCGTGGAGACCCGATAAAAATCTATTTGTCTTATATGGTGGAAAGAATAGAGGAAAGAAAGCTTCAGAAATCCCTCCAGCAAGATGGTGAAGATGACCCTACAGGAGGCCACAACTCCCAGGGACTCCCTAAGGCACAAAAGCCCAATCAACAAGAGCAGTTTCTTTATCCTTCCGGAAGAAGAGAAGCCCCCGTGGGCCAGATCTGCAGAGCTGCCACATGGTCGGACTATCATACTTTCTGCAGACATTATAGGCTCGATGTTCTGTCAAATACAGATTTAAGTTTTGGATGGAAAGTCCTCCAATCCGTAGTCCCTCCCTGAGCATGATAATCTGGTATTGCTCCGGTGGTGCCGTCATGAGGGACGTACTGGAAAGTAGGAATTAGACCTACCGGTAATTGTATTTCCAGGAGTCCATCTTGACAGGACCCTTATGTTCCCTCCCATTTATTACATTTCTGATTTGTGAAGTTAACATGTCAGTTATTATCCCTAAAAATAAAATAGGGATCCATCCTGGTGGCGGAGTAATTAAAAAACACTGGCAAGTGGGTGGTGGGAGAGGACTTTAAACCTCTCGTCTTCCTGTGCCCATAGGCAGCCTCCTGTGGTGCTGTCATGATGGACTCCTGGAAATACAATTACAGGTAGGTCAAATTCCTACTTTATTGGGGAACCATCGTTTGGCTGAGTATTACGGGTAGTGATGGCTTGGTTAGGATTTGCTTTGTGTATAACTCCCATAGAAGATGCTCCCACCATACGGCAGGACCGTCCGACAACACATTAGTGACATAATAAAGCCAGGATGAATATTGGTGGTCCAGGAATAGTCAGTCCTGTAGGTCTTGAGATCTGTCACCGCTGGGGCTTGTGTCTTGGCTCTGTAGCCATAAGAGCCTCCGTGCTGCACCCTGTAGTGATGTCCCCAATAAAACGAAGACTGGCTGGTGAAAAAGACGTTTATCTGATGATAAGAAAATCGCCTTCCATCCTACAGTGATGCCAAGGAGGCACAAAAAGACGAACGTTGGAACTTCAGGGCAATAAACATGGCCCACATGAAGAACCGCTCCGATGTCCGCTACGGCCGTGAAGGTGTCCATGAAGACTGCGGATAGGACACCCCTGTAGTTGGATCTGGGTGAGTTTGCACTTTCTTGAAGATATCTTATACCACCTCCCTTAGAGCTAACAAACCTCCCTACTCTGTAAATACTCCGATTTTGGGCCAATGAACACGGCAAAGGGGTCAAACCTACTAAATAAACTTCGGGGTTCTATGGTGCCACCGTCATACATAGGTTAGAAGCGGGCACCTGAAGCCGGCCTGGCCTATGTGCCACCTTTCTGCCATATATCAGACGTTTAGCTGGCATCAGTTTTTCTTAACCAAGACGGATCCAAAAATATCAGACAAACCTGTCACTAGATTTTCGGGCACAAAACCACTGAATGTCGATAGACTGCTGGGGTTTAGCGTTTTTGACGTTCCCCTCTGTTTTAGCATTTTGTTGTAGTAGTTGTAATGGAGCGTGCGCTGTAGGTGATCGGCACGTCATCATATTCATTATCTATTCTGTTTCACGGATCCACTTTCTCCTCCAGCGCGTGCGCATCACTAACTACACCCCAACAACACAGAAAACGATGTATCTGCTAAAAACAAAGCAAACAAAATGTACCGTTTCATGTTTTGTCTGAATCCAGTCAATCTTTACTTTCCGTTTGTTTCAGTTTCTTTTCTATTTCCGTTAAGTTTGGTGGAAACTGAAGAGCAAATGTGAACCGAGCCGGTGTGTTATAAAAGGCAGCGGCCTCCACCACTCGGCTGCTCTACATGGAGGCCTAGTCCATCCACCTTCTATACTATGACCACAATAAATGGCTGTTATTTATATGGCTGCGCGATCAGAAGAAGCTTTACCCATCCGAGCAATATAATGACTACAACACCTATCAGTGACACGGAGTACACCCTGCCCCCACTGCTGATGTCTGCCCCCTGGAACCCTTTATTTCTTAGTAGTCATAACGTGCTTGTCCCTAAAATCCGCACAAGTCTAAGGCATCTCCAGAACCTGGTTCGCCTGAGCTCGGTCACTGGACGTGGGGCAGGACATTGCTGGGTATTTATAGACAGGCCATGAATAGAAGGCGCTCGTGTTACGGATGTGCCACAGGAGGAGGGGGTTAGAGATGGCGAGTAAGTGACCCCAAGGGATGATTGTAAATAAGAAGCGGGATGTCACATACAGTAAGAGACATGTTCTCTGATACTTGTCTACGGGAGACTGTTAGCCCAGGACATTGACATGGCGCTCTCTTTCCCCTTCTCGAGTTGTGCTTTACGTTCGCTTCAGCTGGAGACTGAGGAGCAGGAGAAGTGGGAAGTTCGGAGGAAACTATCCCGCATGGCTTTAAGGTACTCACTCCACAAATATCAGCCGGCGGACAAACCACCACAGCAGCCCCCTCGCCTCTGCACTGACCCACTTTTCCATATAGCACTTTTCACCGGGGATCTAAATACCCTGCAGGGACTTCTAAGTACAGAGGCCTCTGCAAACCTGCTGGTCCCTACACAGAACCATGACCTGCGCTGGAGCAGTCAGCAGACAGGTGAGTGAGAGGACGAGGTGATATATGTACAGTGTGGAGCAGTCAGCAGGCTGGGGAGGAGGAGGTGATATATGTATAGTGTGGACCAGTCAGCAGGCTGGGGAGGAGGTGATATATATATAGTGTGGAGCAGTCAGCAGACAGGTGAGTGAGAGGACGAGGTGATATATGTATAGTGTGGAGCAGTCAGCAGGCTGGGGAGGAGGAGGTGATATATATATAGTGTGGAGCAGTCAGCAGGCTGGGGAGGAGGAGGTGATATATGTATAGTGTGGAGCAGTCAGCAGGCTGGGGAGGAGGAGGAGGTGATATATGTATAGTGTGGAGCAGTCAGCAGGCTGGGGAGGAGGAGGTGATATATGTATAGTGTGGAGCAGTCAGCAGGCTGGGGAGGAGGAGGAGGTGATATATGCATAGTGTGGTGCAGTCAGCAGACAGGTGAGTGACAGGACGAGGTGATATATGTACAGTGTGGAGCAGTCAGCAGGCTGGGGAGGAGGAGGAGGTGATATATGTATAGTGTGGAGCAGTCAGCAGGCTGGGGAGGAGGTGATATATGTATAGTGTGGAGCAGTCAGCAGGCTGGGTAGGAGGAGGTGATATATGTATAGTGTGGAGCAGTCAGCAGGCTGGGGAGGAGGAGATGATATATGTATAGTGTGGAGCAGTCAGCAGGCTGGGGAGGAGGTGATATATGTATAGTGTGGAGCAGTCAGCAGGCTGGTGAGGAGGAGGTGATATGTGTATAGTGTGGAGCAGTCAGCAGGCTGGGGAGGAGGAGGTGATATATGTAAAGTGTGGAGCAGTCAGCAGACAGGTGAGTGAGAGGACGAGGTGATATATGTACAGTGTGGAGCAGTCAGCAGGCTGGGGAGGAGGAGGTGATATATGTATAGTGTGGACCAGTCAGCAGGCTGGGGAGGAGGTGATATATATATAGTGTGGAGCAGTCAGCAGACAGGTGAGTGAGAGGACGAGGTGATATATGTATAGTGTGGAGCAGTCAGCAGGCTGGGGAGGAGGAGGTGATATATATATAGTGTGGAGCAGTCAGCAGGCTGGGGAGGAGGAGGTGATATATGTATAGTGTGGAGCAGTCAGCAGGCTGGGGAGGAGGAGGAGGTGATATATGTATAGTGTGGAGCAGTCAGCAGGCTGGGGAGGAGGAGGTGATATATGTATAGTGTGGAGCAGTCAGCAGGCTGGGGAGGAGGAGGAGGTGATATATGCATAGTGTGGTGCAGTCAGCAGACAGGTGAGTGACAGGACGAGGTGATATATGTACAGTGTGGAGCAGTCAGCAGGCTGGGGAGGAGGAGGAGGTGATATATGTATAGTGTGGAGCAGTCAGCAGGCTGGGGAGGAGGTGATATATGTATAGTGTGGAGCAGTCAGCAGGCTGGGTAGGAGGAGGTGATATATGTATAGTGTGGAGCAGTCAGCAGGCTGGGGAGGAGGAGATGATATATGTATAGTGTGGAGCAGTCAGCAGGCTGGGGAGGAGGTGATATATGTATAGTGTGGAGCAGTCAGCAGGCTGGTGAGGAGGAGGTGATATGTGTATAGTGTGGAGCAGTCAGCAGGCTGGGGAGGAGGTGGTGATATATGTATAGTGTGGAGCAGTCAGCAGGCTGGTGAGGAGGAGGTGATATATGTATAGTGTGGAGCAGTCAGCAGGCTGGGGAGGAGGTGATATATGTATAGTGTGGAGCAGTCAGCAGGCTGGGGAGGAGGTGATATATGTATAGTGTGGAACAGTCAGCAGGCTGGGGAGGAAGAGGACGAGGTGATATATGTATAGTGTGGAGCAGTCAGCAGACAGGTGAGTGACAGGACGAGGTGATATATGTATAGTGTGGAGCAGTCAGCAGACAGGTGAGTGAGAGGACGAGGTGATATATGTATAGTGTGGAGCAGTCAGCAGACAGGTGAGTGAGAGGACGAGGTGATATATGTATGGTGTGGAGCAGTCAGCAGGCTGGGGAGGAGGTGATATATGTATAATGTGGAACAGTCAGCAGGCTGGGGAGGAAGAGGACGAGGTGATATATGTATAGTGTGGAGCAGTCAGCAGACAGGTGAGTGACAGGACGAGGTGATATATGTATAGTGTGGAGCAGTCAGCAGGCTGGGGAGGAGGTGATATATGTATATTGTGGAACAGTCAGCAGGCTGGGGAGGAAGAGGACGAGGTGATATATGTATAGTGTGGAGCAGTCAGCAGACAGGTGAGTGAGAGGACGAGGTGATATATGTATGGTGTGGAGCAGTCAGCAGACAGGTGAGTGAGAGGACGAGGTGATATATGTATATTGTGGAGCAGTCAGCAGACAGGTGAGTGAGAGGACGAGGTGATATATGTATAGTGTGGAGCAGTCAGCAGACAGGTGAGTGAGAGGACGAGGTGATATATGTATAGTGTGGAGCAGTCAGATGACAGGTGAGTGAGAGGACGAGGTGATATATGTATAGTGTGGAGCAGTCAGCAGACAGGTGAGTGAGAGGACGAGGTGATATATGTATGGTGTGGAGCAGTCAGCAGACAGGTGAGTGAGAGGACGAGGTGATATATGTATAGTGTGGAGCAGTCAGCAGGCTGGGGAGGAGGAGGAGGTGATATATGTATAGTGTGGAGCAGTCAGCAGACAGGTGAGTGAGAGGACGAGGTGATATATGTATGGTGTGGAGCAGTCAGCAGACAGGTGAGCGAGAGGACGAGGTGATATATGTATAGTGTGGAGCAGTCAGCAGGCTGGGGAGGAGGTGATATATGTATAGTGTGGAGCAGTCAGCAGGCTGGGGAGGAGGAGGTGATATATGTATAGTGTGGATCAGTCAGCAGGCTGGGGAGGAGGTGATATATGTATAGTGTGGAGCAGTCAGCAGGCTGGGGAGGAGGAGGTGATAAATGTATAGTGTGGAGCAGTCAGCAGGCTGGGGAGGAGGAGGTGATATATGTATAGTGTGGAGCAGTCAGCAGGCTGGGGAGGAGGAGGAGGTGATATATGTATAGTGTGGAGCAGTCAGCAGGCTGGGGAGGAGGAGGTGATATATGTATAGTGTGGAGCAGTCAGCAGGCTGGGGAGGAGGAGGTGATATATGTATAGTGTGGAGCAGTCAGCAGGCTGGAGAGGAGGTGGTGATATATGTATAGTGTGAAGCAGTCAGCAGGCTGGAGAGGAGGTGGTGATATATGTATAGTGTGGAGCAGTCAGCAGGCTGGGGAGGAGGAGGAGGTGATATATGTATAGTGTGGAGCAGTCAGCAGGCTGGGGAGGAGGTGGTGATATATGTATAGTGTGGAGCAGTCAGCAGGCTGGGGAGCAGGAGATGATATATGTATAGTGTGGAGCAGTCAGCAGGCTGGGGAGAAGGAGGTGATATATGTATAGTGTGGAGCAGTCAGCAGGCTGGGGAGGAGGAGGTGATATATGTATAGTGTGGAGCAGTCAGCAGGCTGGGGAGGAGGTGGTGATATATGTATAGTGTGGAGCAGTCAGCGGCTGGAGAGGAGGTGGTGATATATGTATAGTGTGGAGCAGTCAGCAGGCTGGGGAGGAGGAGGAGGTGATATATGTATAGTGTGGAGCAGTCAGCAGGCTGGGGAGGAGGTGATATATGTATAGTGTGGAGCAGTCAGCAGGCTGGTGAGGAAGAGGTTATATATGTATAGTGTGGAGCAGTCAGCAGGCTGGGGAGGAGGAGGAGGTGATATATGTATAGTGTGGAGCAGTCAGCAGGCTGGGGAGGAGGAGGTGATATATGTATAGTGTGGAGCAGTCAGCAGGCTGGGTAGGAGGAGGTGATATATGTATAGTGTGGAGCAGTCAGCAGGCTGGGGACGAGGAGGTGATATATGTATAGTGTGGAGCAGTCAGCAGGCTGGGGAGAAGGAGGTGATATATGTATAGTGTGGAGCAGTCAGCAGGCTGGGGAGGAGGTGGTGATATATGTATAGTGTGGAGCAGTCAGCAGGCTGGGGAGGAGGAGGTGATATATGTATAGTGTGGACCAGTCAGCAGGCTGGGGAGGAGGTGATATATGTATAGTGTGGAGCAGTCAGCAGGCTGGGGAGGAAGAGGTGATATATGTATAGTGTGGAACAGTCAGCAGGCTGGGGAGGAGGAGGTGAAATATGTATAGTGTGGAGCAGTCAGCAGGCTGGGGAGGAGGAGGTGATATATGTATAGTGTGGAGCAGTCAGCAGGCTGGGGAGGAGGTGGTGATATATGTATAGTGTGGAGCAGTCAGCAGGCTGGGGAGGAGGAGGTGATATATGTATAGTGTGGAGCAGTCAGCAGACAGGTGAGTGAGAGGAAGAGGCGATATATGTATAGTGTGGAGCAGTCAGCAGGCTGGGGAGGAGGAGGTGATATATGTATAGTGTGGACCAGTCAGCAGGCTGGGGAGGAGGTGATATATGTATAGTGTGGAGCAGTCAGCAGGCTGGGGAGGAAGAGGTGATATATGTATAGTGTGGAACAGTCAGCAGGCTGGGGAGGAGGAGGTGATATATGTATAGTGTGGAGCAGTCAGCAGGCTGGGGAGGAGGAGGTGATATATGTATAGTGTGGAGCAGTCAGCAGGCTGGGGAGGAGGTGGTGATATATGTATAGTGTGGAGCAGTCAGCAGGCTGGGGAGGAGGTGATATATGTATAGTGTGGAGCAGTCAGCAGGCTGGTGAGGAGGAGGTTATATATGTATAGTGTGGAGCAGTCAGCAGGCTGGGGAGGAGGAGGAGGTGATATATGTATAGTGTGGAGCAGTCAGCAGGCTGGGGAGGAGGAGGTGATATATGTATAGTGTGGAGCAGTCAGCAGGCTGGTGAGGAGGAGGTGATATATGTATAGTATGGAGCAGTCAGCAGGCTGGGGAGGAGGAGGTGATATATGTATAGTGTGGAACAGTCAGCAGGCTGGGGGGTAGGTGATATATGTATAGTGTGGAGCATTCAGCAGGCTGGGGAGGAGGTGATATATGTATAGTGTGGAGCAGTCAGCAGGCTGGGGAGGAGGAGGTGATATATGTATAGTGTGGAGCAGTCAGCAGGCTGGGGAGGAGGAGGAGGTGATATATGTATAGTGTGGAGCAGTCAGCAGGCTGGGGAGGAGGTGATATATGTATAGTGTGGAGCAGTCAGCAGGCTGGTGAGGAGGAGGTTATATATGTATAGTGTGGAGCAGTCAGCAGGCTGGGGAGGAGGAGGTGATATATGTATAGTGTGGAGCAGTCAGCAGGCTGGGGACGAGGAGGTGATATATGTATAGTGTGGAGCAGTCAGCATGCTGGGGAGGAGGAGGTGATATATGTATAGTGTGGAGCAGTCAGCAGGCTGGTGAGAAGGAGGTGATTTATGTATAGTGTGGAGCAGCCAGCAGGCTGGGGAGGAGGAGGTGATATATGTATAGTGTGGAGCAGTCAGCAGGCTGGGGAGGAGGTGATATATGTATAGTGTGGAGCAGTCAGCAGGCTGGGGAGGAGGAGGTGATATATGTATAGTGTGGAGCAGTCAGCAGGCTGGGGACGAGGAGGTGATATATGTATAGTGTGGAGCAGTCAGCATGCTGGGGAGGAGGAGGTGATATATGTATAGTGTGGAGCAGTCAGCAGGCTGGTGAGAAGGAGGTGATTTATGTATAGTGTGGAGCAGCCAGCAGGCTGGGGAGGAGGAGGTGATATATGTATAGTGTGGAGCAGTCAGCAGGCTGGGGAGGAGGTGATATATGTATAGTGTGGAGCAGTCAGCAGGCTGGGGAGGAGGAGGTGATATATGTATAGTGTGGATCAGTCAGCAGGCTGGGGAGGAGGTGATATATGTATAGTGTGGAGCAGTCAGCAGGCTGGGGAGGAAGAGGTGATATATGTATAGTGTGGAACAGTCAGCAGGCTGGGGAGGAGGAGGTGATATATGTATAGTGTGGAGCAGTCAGCAGGCTGGGGAGGAGGAGGTGATATATGTATAGTGTGGAGCAGTCAGCAGGCTGGGGAGGAGGTGGTGATATATGTATAGTGTGGAGCAGTCAGCAGGCTGGGGAGGAGGAGGAGGTGATATATGTATAGTGTGGAGCAGTCAGCAGACAGGTGAGTGAGAGGAAGAGGCGATATATGTATAGTGTGGAGCAGTCAGCAGGCTGGGGAGGAGGAGGTGATATATGTATAGTGTGGACCAGTCAGCAGGCTGGGGAGGAGGTGATATATGTATAGTGTGGAGCAGTCAGCAGGCTGGGGAGGAAGAGGTGATATATGTATAGTGTGGAACAGTCAGCAGGCTGGGGAGGAGGAGGTGATATATGTATAGTGTGGAGCAGTCAGCAGGCTGGGGAGGAGGAGGTGATATATGTATAGTGTGGAGCAGTCAGCAGGCTGGGGAGGAATTGGTGATATATGTATAGTGTGGAGCAGTCAGCAGGCTGGGGAGGAGGTGATATATGTATAGTGTGGAGCAGTCAGCAGGCTGGTGAGGAGGAGGTTATATATGTATAGTGTGGAGCAGTCAGCAGGCTGGGGAGGAGGAGGAGGTGATATATGTATAGTGTGGAGCAGACAGCAGGCTGGGGTGGAGGAGGTGATATATGTATAGTGTGGAGCAGTCAGCAGGCTGGTGAGGAGGAGGTGATATATGTATAGTGTGGAGCAGTCAGCAGGCTGGGGAGGAGGAGGTGATATATGTATAGTGTGGAACAGTCAGCAGGCTGGGGGGTAGGTGATATATGTATAGTGTGGAGCATTCAGCAGGCTGGGGAGGAGGTGATATATGTATAGTGTGGAGCAGTCAGCAGGCTGGGGAGGAGGAGGGGATATATGTATAGTGTGGAGCAGTCAGCAGGCTGGGGAGGAGGTGATATATGTATAGTGTGAAGCAGTCAGCAGGCTGGTGAGGAGGTGATATATGTATAGTGTGGAGCAGTCAGCAGGCTGGGGAGGAGGAGGAGGTGATATATGTATAGTGTGGAGCAGTCAGCAGGCTGGGGAGGAGGTGATATATAGATAGTGTGCAGCAGTCAGCAGGCTGGGGAGGAGGAGGTGATATATGTATAGTGTGGAGCAGTCAGAAAGCTGGGGAGTAGGTGGTGATATATGTATAGTGTGGAGCAGTCAGCAGGCTGGGGAGGAGGAGGTGATATATGTATAGTGTGGAGCAGTCAGCAGGCTGGGGAGGAGGAGATTATATATGTATAGTGTGGAGCAGTCAGCAGGCTGGGGAGAAGGAGGTGATATATGTATAGTATGGAGCAGTCAACAGGCTGGGGAGGAGGAGGTTATTTATGTATAGTGTGGAGCAGTCAGCAGGCTGGGGAGGAGGAGGAGGTGATATATGTATAGTGTGGAGCAGTCAGCAGGCTGGGGAGGAGGAGGTGATATATGTATAGTGTGGAGCAGTCAGCAGGCTGGGTAGGAGGAGGTGATATATGTATAGTGTGGAGCAGTCAGCAGGCTGGGGAGGAGGAGGTGATATATGTATAGTGTGGAGCAGTCAGCAGGCTGGGTAGGAGGAGGTGATATATGTATAGTGTGGAGCAGTCAGCAGGCTGGGGAGGAGGAGGTTATATATGTATAGTGTGGAGCAGTCAGCAGGCTGGGGAGAAGGAGGTGATATATGTATAGTGTGGAGCAGTCAGCAGGCTGGAGAGGAGGTGGTGATATATGTATAGTGTGGAGCAGTCAGCAGGCTGGAGAGGAGTTGGTGATATATGTATAGTGTGGAGCAGTCAGCAGACTGGTGAGTGAGAGGAAGAGGTGATATATGTATAGTGTGGAGCAGTCAGCAGGCTGGGGAGGAGGAGGTGATATATGTATAGTGTGGAGCAGTCAGCAGGCTGGGGAGGAGGAGGTGATATATGTATAGTGTGGAGCAGTCAGCAGGCTGGGGAGGAGGTGGTGATATATGTATAGTGTGGAGCAGTCAGCAGGCTGGGGAGGAGGTGATATATGTATAGTGTGGAGCAGTCAGCAGGCTGGTGAGGAGGAGGTTATATATGTATAGTGTGGAGCAGTCAGCAGGCTGGGGAGGAGGTGATATATGTATAGTGTGGAGCAGTCAGCAGGCTGGGGAGGAGGAGGTGATATATGTATAGTGTGGACCAGTCAGCAGGCTGGTGAGGAGGAGGTGATATATGTATAGTGTGGAGCAGTCAGCAGGCTGGGGAGGAGGAGGTGATATATGTATAGTGTGGAACAGTCAGCAGGCTGGGGGGTAGGTGATATATGTATAGTGTGGAGCATTCAGCAGGCTGGGGAGGAGGTGATATATGTATAGTGTGGAGCAGTCAGCAGGCTGGGGAGGAGAAGGTGATATATGTATAGTGTGGAGCAGTCAGCAGGCTGGGGAGGAGGTGATATATGTATAGTGTGAAGCAGTCAGCAGGCTGGTGAGGAGGTGATATATGTATAGTGTGGAGCAGTCAGCAGGCTGGGGAGGAGGAGGAGGTGATATATGTATAGTGTGGAGCAGTCAGCAGGCTGGGGAGGAGGTGATATATAGATAGTGTGCAGCAGTCAGCAGGCTGGGGAGGAGGAGGTGATATAAGTATAGTGTGGAGCAGTCAGAAAGCTGGGGAGGAGGAGGTGATATATGTATAGTGTGGAGCAGTCAGCAGGCTGGGGAGGAGGAGGTGATATATGTATAGTGTGGAGCAGTCAGCAGGCTGGTGAGAAGGAGGTGATATATCTATAGTGTGGAGCAGTCAGCAGGTTGGGGAGGACGAGATTATATATGTATAGTGTGGAGCAGTCAGCAGGCTGGGGAGGAGGAGGTGATATATGTATAGTATGGAGCAGTCAGCAGGCTGGGGAGGAGGAGGTGATATATGTATAGTATGGAGCAGTCAGCAGGCTGGGGAGTAGGAGGTGATATATGTATAGTGTGGAGCAGTCAGCAGGCTGGGGAGGAGGAGGTGATATATCTATAGTGTGGAGCAGTCAGCAGGCTGGGGAGGAGGAGATTATATATGTATAGTGTGGAGCAGTCAGCAGGCTGGGGAGAAGGAGGTGATATATGTATAGTATGGAGCAGTCAACAGGCTGGGGAGGAGGAGGTTATTTATGTATAGTGTGGAGCAGTCAGCAGGCTGGGGAGGAGGAGGAGGTGATATATGTATAGTGTGGAGCAGTCAGCAGGCTGGGGAGGAGGAGGTGATATATGTATAGTGTGGAGCAGTCAGCAGGCTGGGTAGGAGGAGGTGATATATGTATAGTGTGGAGCAGTCAGCAGGCTGGGGAGGAGGAGGTGATATATGTATAGTGTGGAGCAGTCAGCAGGCTGGGTAGGAGGAGGTGATATATGTATAGTGTGGTGCAGTCAGCAGGCTGGGGAGGAGGAGGTTATATATGTATAGTGTGGAGCAGTCAGCAGGCTGGGGAGAAGGAGGTGATATATGTATAGTGTGGAGCAGTCAGCAGGCTGGAGAGGAGGTGGTGATATATGTATAGTGTGGAGCAGTCAGCAGGCTGGAGAAGAGCTGGTGATATATGTATAGTGTGGAGCAGTCAGCAGACAGGTGAGTGAGAGGACGAGGTGATATATGTATAGTGTGGAGCAGTCAGCAGACAGGTGAGTGAGAGGACGAGGTGATATATGTATGGTGTGGAGCAGTCAGCAGGCTGGGGAGGAGGTGATATATGTATAATGTGGAACAGTCAGCAGGCTGGGGAGGAAGAGGACGAGGTGATATATGTATAGTGTGGAGCAGTCAGCAGACAGGTGAGTGAGAGGACGAGGTGATATATGTATGGTGTGGAGCAGTCAGCAGACAGGTGAGTGAGAGGACGAGGTGATATATGTATATTGTGGAGCAGTCAGCAGACAGGTGAGTGAGAGGACGAGGTGATATATGTATAGTGTGGAGCAGTCAGCAGACAGGTGAGTGAGAGGACGAGGTGATATATGTATAGTGTGGAGCAGTCAGATGACAGGTGAGTGAGAGGACGAGGTGATATATGTATAGTGTGGAGCAGTCAGCAGACAGGTGAGTGAGAGGACGAGGTGATATATGTATAGTGTGGAGCAGTCAGCAGGCTGGGGAGGAGGAGGAGGTGATATATGTATAGTGTGGAGCAGTCAGCAGACAGGTGAGTGAGAGGACGAGGTGATATATGTATGGTGTGGAGCAGTCAGCAGACAGGTGAGTGAGAGGACGAGGTGATATATGTATAGTGTGGAGCAGTCAGCAGGCTGGGGAGGAGGTGATATATGTATAGTGTGGAGCAGTCAGCAGGCTGGGGAGGAGGAGGTGATATATGTATAGTGTGGATCAGTCAGCAGGCTGGGGAGGAGGTGATATATGTATAGTGTGGAGCAGTCAGCAGGCTGGGGAGGAGGTGATAAATGTATAGTGTGGAGCAGTCAGCAGGCTGGGGAGGAGGAGGTGATATATGTATAGTGTGGAGCAGTCAGCAGGCTGGGGAGGAGGAGGAGGTGATATATGTATAGTGTGGAGCAGTCAGCAGGCTGGGGAGGAGGAGGTGATATATGTATAGTGTGGAGCAGTCAGCAGGCTGGGGAGGAGGAGGTGATATATGTATAGTGTGGAGCAGTCAGCAGGCTGGAGAGGAGGTGGTGATATATGTATAGTGTGAAGCAGTCAGCAGGCTGGAGAGGAGGTGGTGATATATGTATAGTGTGGAGCAGTCAGCAGGCTGGGGAGGAGGAGGAGGTGATATATGTATAGTGTGGAGCAGTCAGCAGGCTGGGGAGGAGGTGGTGATATATGTATAGTGTGGAGCAGTCAGCAGGCTGGGGAGCAGGAGATGATATATGTATAGTGTGGAGCAGTCAGCAGGCTGGGGAGAAGGAGGTGATATATGTATAGTGTGGAGCAGTCAGCAGGCTGGGGAGGAGGAGGTGATATATGTATAGTGTGGAGCAGTCAGCAGGCTGGGGAGGAGGTGGTGATATATGTATAGTGTGGAGCAGTCAGCGGCTGGAGAGGAGGTGGTGATATATGTATAGTGTGGAGCAGTCAGCAGGCTGGGGAGGAGGAGGAGGTGATATATGTATAGTGTGGAGCAGTCAGCAGGCTGGGGAGGAGGTGATATATGTATAGTGTGGAGCAGTCAGCAGGCTGGTGAGGAAGAGGTTATATATGTATAGTGTGGAGCAGTCAGCAGGCTGGGGAGGAGGAGGAGGTGATATATGTATAGTGTGGAGCAGTCAGCAGGCTGGGGAGGAGGAGGTGATATATGTATAGTGTGGAGCAGTCAGCAGGCTGGGTAGGAGGAGGTGATATATGTATAGTGTGGAGCAGTCAGCAGGCTGGGGACGAGGAGGTGATATATGTATAGTGTGGAGCAGTCAGCAGGCTGGGGAGAAGGAGGTGATATATGTATAGTGTGGAGCAGTCAGCAGGCTGGGGAGGAGGTGGTGATATATGTATAGTGTGGAGCAGTCAGCAGGCTGGGGAGGAGGTGGTGATATATGTATAGTGTGGAGCAGTCAGCAGGCTGGGGAGGAGGAGGTGATATATGTATAGTGTGGAGCAGTCAGCAGACAGGTGAGTGAGAGGAAGAGGCGATATATGTATAGTGTGGAGCAGTCAGCAGGCTGGGGAGGAGGAGGTGATATATGTATAGTGTGGACCAGTCAGCAGGCTGGGGAGGAGGTGATATATGTATAGTGTGGAGCAGTCAGCAGGCTGGGGAGGAAGAGGTGATATATGTATAGTGTGGAACAGTCAGCAGGCTGGGGAGGAGGAGGTGATATATGTATAGTGTGGAGCAGTCAGCAGGCTGGGGAGGAGGAGGTGATATATGTATAGTGTGGAGCAGTCAGCAGGCTGGGGAGGAGGTGGTGATATATGTATAGTGTGGAGCAGTCAGCAGGCTGGGGAGGAGGTGATATATGTATAGTGTGGAGCAGTCAGCAGGCTGGTGAGGAGGAGGTTATATATGTATAGTGTGGAGCAGTCAGCAGGCTGGGGAGGAGGAGGAGGTGATATATGTATAGTGTGGAGCAGTCAGCAGGCTGGGGAGGAGGAGGTGATATATGTATAGTGTGGAGCAGTCAGCAGGCTGGTGAGGAGGAGGTGATATATGTATAGTATGGAGCAGTCAGCAGGCTGGGGAGGAGGAGGTGATATATGTATAGTGTGGAACAGTCAGCAGGCTGGGGGGTAGGTGATATATGTATAGTGTGGAGCATTCAGCAGGCTGGGGAGGAGGTGATATATGTATAGTGTGGAGCAGTCAGCAGGCTGGGGAGGAGGAGGTGATATATGTATAGTGTGGAGCAGTCAGCAGGCTGGGGAGGAGGAGGAGGTGATATATGTATAGTGTGGAGCAGTCAGCAGGCTGGGGAGGAGGTGATATATGTATAGTGAGGAGCAGTCAGCAGGCTGGTGAGGAGGAGGTTATATATGTATAGTGTGGAGCAGTCAGCAGGCTGGGGAGGAGGAGGTGATATATGTATAGTGTGGAGCAGTCAGCAGGCTGGGGACGAGGAGGTGATATATGTATAGTGTGGAGCAGTCAGCATGCTGGGGAGGAGGAGGTGATATATGTATAGTGTGGAGCAGTCAGCAGGCTGGTGAGAAGGAGGTGATTTATGTATAGTGTGGAGCAGCCAGCAGGCTGGGGAGGAGGAGGTGATATATGTATAGTGTGGAGCAGTCAGCAGGCTGGGGAGGAGGTGATATATGTATAGTGTGGAGCAGTCAGCAGGCTGGGGAGGAGGAGGTGATATATGTATAGTGTGGATCAGTCAGCAGGCTGGGGAGGAGGTGATATATGTATAGTGTGGAGCAGTCAGCAGGCTGGGGAGGAAGAGGTGATATATGTATAGTGTGGAACAGTCAGCAGGCTGGGGAGGAGGAGGTGATATATGTATAGTGTGGAGCAGTCAGCAGGCTGGGGAGGAGGAGGTGATATATGTATAGTGTGGAGCAGTCAGCAGGCTGGGGAGGAGGTGGTGATATATGTATAGTGTGGAGCAGTCAGCAGGCTGGGGAGGAGGAGGAGGTGATATATGTATAGTGTGGAGCAGTCAGCAGACAGGTGAGTGAGAGGAAGAGGCGATATATGTATAGTGTGGAGCAGTCAGCAGGCTGGGGAGGAGGAGGTGATATATGTATAGTGTGGACCAGTCAGCAGGCTGGGGAGGAGGTGATATATGTATAGTGTGGAGCAGTCAGCAGGCTGG
The DNA here is from genome assembly GCF_050947455.1 of Rhinoderma darwinii. NCBI lineage: Eukaryota > Metazoa > Chordata > Amphibia > Anura > Rhinodermatidae > Rhinoderma > Rhinoderma darwinii. The sequence continues at coordinate 756,707 of NW_027461787.1, forward strand.
GGAGGAAGAGGTGATATATATATAGTGTGGAACAGTCAGCAGGCTGGGGAGGAGGAGGTGATATATGTATAGTGTGGAGCAGTCAGCAGGCTGGGGAGGAGGAGGTGATATATGTATAGTGTGGAGCAGTCAGCAGGCTGGGGAGGAGGTGGTGATATATGTATAGTGTGGAGCAGTCAGCAGGCTGGGGAGGAGGTGATATATGTATAGTGTGGAGCAGTCAGCAGGCTGGTGAGGAGGAGGTTATATATGTATAGTGTGGAGCAGTCAGCAGGCTGGGGAGGAGGAGGAGGTGATATATGTATAGTGTGGAGCAGTCAGCAGGCTGGGGTGGAGGAGGTGATATATGTATAGTGTGGAGCAGTCAGCAGGCTGGTGAGGAGGAGGTGATATATGTATAGTGTGGAGCAGTCAGCAGGCTGGGGAGGAGGAGGTGATATATGTATAGTGTGGAACAGTCAGCAGGCTGGGGGGTAGGTGATATATGTATAGTGTGGAGCATTCAGCAGGCTGGGGAGGAGGTGATATATGTATAGTGTGGAGCAGTCAGCAGGCTGGGGAGGAGGAGGGGATATATGTATAGTGTGGAGCAGTCAGCAGGCTGGGGAGGAGGTGATATATGTATAGTGTGAAGCAGTCAGCAGGCTGGTGAGGAGGTGATGTATGTATAGTGTGGAGCAGTCAGCAGGCTGGGGAGGAGGAGGAGGTGATATATGTATAGTGTGGAGCAGTCAGCAGGCTGGGGAGGAGGTGATATATAGATAGTGTGCAGCAGTCAGCAGGCTGGGGAGGAGGAGGTGATATATGTATAGTGTGGAGCAGTCAGAAAGCTGGGGAGTAGGTGGTGATATATGTATAGTGTGGAGCAGGTAGCAGGCTGGGGAGGAGGAGGTGATATATGTATAGTGTGGAGCAGTCAGCAGGCTGGGGAGGAGGAGATTATATATGTATAGTGTGGAGCAGTCAGCAGGCTGGGGAGAAGGAGGTGATATATGTATAGTATGGAGCAGTCAACAGGCTGGGGAGGAGGAGGTTATTTATGTATAGTGTGGAGCAGTCAGCAGGCTGGGGAGGAGGAGGAGGTGATATATGTATAGTGTGGAGCAGTCAGCAGGCTGGGGAGGAGGAGGTGATATATGTATAGTGTGGAGCAGTCAGCAGGCTGGGTAGGAGGAGGTGATATATGTATAGTGTGGAGCAGTCAGCAGGCTGGGGAGGAGGAGGTGATATATGTATAGTGTGGAGCAGTCAGCAGGCTGGGTAGGAGGAGGTGATATATGTATAGTGTGGAGCAGTCAGCAGGCTGGGGAGGAGGAGGTTATATATGTATAGTGTGGAGCAGTCAGCAGGCTGGGGAGAAGGAGGTGATATATGTATAGTGTGGAGCAGTCAGCAGGCTGGAGAGGAGGTGGTGATATATGTATAGTGTGGAGCAGTCAGCAGGCTGGAGAGGAGTTGGTGATATATGTATAGTGTGGAGCAGTCAGCAGACTGGTGAGTGAGAGGAAGAGGTGATATATGTATAGTGTGGAGCAGTCAGCAGGCTGGGGAGGAGGAGGTGATATATGTATAGTGTGGAGCAGTCAGCAGGCTGGGGAGGAGGAGGTGATATATGTATAGTGTGGAGCAGTCAGCAGGCTGGGGAGGAGGTGGTGATATATGTATAGTGTGGAGCAGTCAGCAGGCTGGGGAGGAGGTGATATATGTATAGTGTGGAGCAGTCAGCAGGCTGGTGAGGAGGAGGTTATATATGTATAGTGTGGAGCAGTCAGCAGGCTGGGGAGGAGGTGATATATGTATAGTGTGGAGCAGTCAGCAGGCTGGGGAGGAGGAGGTGATATATGTATAGTGTGGACCAGTCAGCAGGCTGGTGAGGAGGAGGTGATATATGTATAGTGTGGAGCAGTCAGCAGGCTGGGGAGGAGGAGGTGATATATGTATAGTGTGGAACAGTCAGCAGGCTGGGGGGTAGGTGATATATGTATAGTGTGGAGCATTCAGCAGGCTGGGGAGGAGGTGATATATGTATAGTGTGGAGCAGTCAGCAGGCTGGGGAGGAGAAGGTGATATATGTATAGTGTGGAGCAGTCAGCAGGCTGGGGAGGAGGTGATATATGTATAGTGTGAAGCAGTCAGCAGGCTGGTGAGGAGGTGATATATGTATAGTGTGGAGCAGTCAGCAGGCTGGGGAGGAGGAGGAGGTGATATATGTATAGTGTGGAGCAGTCAGCAGGCTGGGGAGGAGGTGATATATAGATAGTGTGCAGCAGTCAGCAGGCTGGGGAGGAGGAGGTGATATAAGTATAGTGTGGAGCAGTCAGAAAGCTGGGGAGGAGGAGGTGATATATGTATAGTGTGGAGCAGTCAGCAGGCTGGGGAGGAGGAGGTGATATATGTATAGTGTGGAGCAGTCAGCAGGCTGGTGAGAAGGAGGTGATATATCTATAGTGTGGAGCAGTCAGCAGGTTGGGGAGGACGAGATTATATATGTATAGTGTGGAGCAGTCAGCAGGCTGGGGAGGAGGAGGTGATATATGTATAGTATGGAGCAGTCAGCAGGCTGGGGAGGAGGAGGTGATATATGTATAGTATGGAGCAGTCAGCAGGCTGGGGAGTAGGAGGTGATATATGTATAGTGTGGAGCAGTCAGCAGGCTGGGGAGGAGGAGGTGATATATCTATAGTGTGGAGCAGTCAGCAGGCTGGGGAGGAGGAGATTATATATGTATAGTGTGGAGCAGTCAGCAGGCTGGGGAGAAGGAGGTGATATATGTATAGTATGGAGCAGTCAACAGGCTGGGGAGGAGGAGGTTATTTATGTATAGTGTGGAGCAGTCAGCAGGCTGGGGAGGAGGAGGAGGTGATATATGTATAGTGTGGAGCAGTCAGCAGGCTGGGGAGGAGGAGGTGATATATGTATAGTGTGGAGCAGTCAGCAGGCTGGGTAGGAGGAGGTGATATATGTATAGTGTGGAGCAGTCAGCAGGCTGGGGAGGAGGAGGTGATATATGTATAGTGTGGAGCAGTCAGCAGGCTGGGTAGGAGGAGGTGATATATGTATAGTGTGGAGCAGTCAGCAGGCTGGGGAGGAGGAGGTTATATATGTATAGTGTGGAGCAGTCAGCAGGCTGGGGAGAAGGAGGTGATATATGTATAGTGTGGAGCAGTCAGCAGGCTGGAGAGGAGGTGGTGATATATGTATAGTGTGGAGCAGTCAGCAGGCTGGAGAAGAGCTGGTGATATATGTATAGTGTGGAGCAGTCAGCAGACTGGTGAGTGAGAGGAAGAGGTGATATATGTATAGTGTGGAGCAGTCAGCAGGCTGGGGAGGAGGAGGTGATATATGTATAGTGTGGAGCAGTCAGCAGGCTGGAGAGGAGTTGGTGATATATGTATAGTGTGGAGCAGTCAGCAGACTGGTGAGTGAGAGGAAGAGGTGATATATGTATAGTGTGGAGCAGTCAGCAGGCTGGGGAGGAGGAGGTGATATATGTATAGTGTGGAGCAGTCAGCAGGCTGGGGAGGAGGAGGTGATATATGTATAGTGTGGAGCAGTCAGCAGGCTGGGGAGGAGGTGGTGATATATGTATAGTGTGGAGCAGTCAGCAGGCTGGGGAGGAGGTGATATATGTATAGTGTGGAGCAGTCAGCAGGCTGGTGAGGAGGAGGTTATATATGTATAGTGTGGAGCAGTCAGCAGGCTGGGGAGGAGGTGATATATGTATAGTGTGGAGCAGTCAGCAGGCTGGGGAGGAGGAGGTGATATATGTATAGTGTGGAGCAGTCAGCAGGCTGGTGAGGAGGAGGTGATATATGTATAGTGTGGAGCAGTCAGCAGGCTGGGGAGGAGGAGGTGATATATGTATAGTGTGGAGCAGTCAGCAGGCTGGGGAGGAGGTGATATATGTATAGTGTGGAGCAGTCAGCAGGCTGGGGAGGAGGAGGTGATATATGTATAGTGTGGAACAGTCAGCAGGCTGGGGAGTAGGTGATATATGTATAGTGTGGAGCATTCAGCAGGCTGGGGAGGAGGTGATATATGTATAGTGTGGAGCAGTCAGCAGGCTGGGGAGGAGGAGGTGATATATGTATAGTGTGGAGCAGTCAGCAGGCTGGGGAGGAGGTGATATATGTATAGTGTGAAGCAGTCAACAGGCTGGTGAGGAGGTGATATATGTATAGTGTGGAGCAGTCAGCAGGCTGGGGAGGAGGAGGAGGTGATATATGTATAGTGTGGAGCAGTCAGCAGGCTGGGGAGGAGGTGATATATAGATAGTGTGCAGCAGTCAGCAGGCTGGGGAGGAGGAGGTGATATATGTATAGTGTGGAGCAGTCAGAAAGCTGGGGAGTAGGTGGTGATATATGTATAGTGTGGAGCAGTCAGCAGGCTGGGGAGGAGGAGGTGATATATGTATAGTGTGGAGCAGTCAGCAGGCTTGGGAGAAGGAGGTGATATATCTATAGTGTGGAGCAGTCAGCAGGCTGGGGAGGACGAGATTATATATGTATAGTGTGGAGCAGTCAGCAGGCTGGGGAGGAGGAGGTGATATATGTATAGTATGGAGCAGTCAGCAGGCTGGGGAGGAGGAGGTGATATATGTATAGTATGGAGCAGTCAGCAGGCTGGGGAGTAGGAGGTGATATATGTATAGTGTGGAGCAGTCAGCAGGCTGGGGAGGAGGAGGTGATATATCTATAGTGTGGAGCAGTCAGCAGGCTGGGGAGGAGGAGATTATATATGTATAGTGTGGAGCAGTCAGCAGGCTGGGGAGAAGGAGGTGATATATGTATAGTATGGAGCAGTCAACAGGCTGGGGAGGAGGAGGTGATATATGTATAGTGTGGAGCAGTCAGCAGGCTGGGGAGGAGGAGGTGATATATGTATAGTGTGGAGCAGTCAGCAGGCTGGGGAGGAGGAGGTGATATATGTATAGTGTGGAGCAGTCAGCAGGCTGGTGAGGAGGAGGTGATATATGTATAGTGTGGAGCAGTCAGCAGGCTTGGGAGGAGTTGGTGATATATGTATAGTGTGGAGCAGTCAGCAGGCTGGGAAGGAGGAGATGATATATGTATAGTGTGGAGCAGTCAGCAGGCTGTGGAGGAGGAGGTGATGATATATGTATAGTGTGGAGCAGTCAGCAGGCTGGGGAGGAAGAGGTGATATATGTATAGTGTGGAGCAGTCAGCAGGCTGGGGAGGAGGTGATATATGTATAGTGTGGAGCAGTCAGCAGGCTGGGGAGGAGGAGGTGATATATGTATAGTGTGGAGCAGTCAGCAGGCTGGGGAGGAGGTGGTATATGTATAGTGTGGAGCAGTCAGCAGGCTGGTGTGAAGGACGGTTTATTTGCTTATATTCTCTGTATGAAATTACATTGTGAATTATCAAGCAGGATGCCGAATTACTAAGATATGTAATATGTGAAAGTGATGATAATGTGTAAATGATTTAGTTCCGTGCAGCAGCGTCTTGTCTGGAGTTCCCATCTTGTCTGGAGTTCCCATCTTGTCTGGAGTTCCCATCTTGGTTTTATTGTAGTGAATAGGAAAGTCATTGTTCCTTTAATACAAGTAATGTTGATTTCGTATGTTTTATCTTTGACCTTGGTTCCCATGTGAAGTTGGTAGAGAATGGACAGGGAGTGAGAAGGGAGGGTGGCAAGTATGCGTGAGGGAAGGTCTCCCCCATCTCCACGAGAGCATTATGTCCAAAAGAGATAAGGCCACCTGCAAACCTAATGTGTGAAGTAATAATGATGTATCTGGGATGTATTTTATTGTATGATTTTTACTGAATAACAAATATTGTTACATTGTCTCTGATTGGTTTACCTCAAGCCCACACCCCTTCTAAATTTCAGTTTAACAGTTTGAGTTTGGTAATAAATCCTTCAGAGGAGCATTTTGAACATTTCAGAGTGTCTGTGTGTTTTCTTCTCTTCTCTCTTGATATATATCGGTGAAATATCCTAATTAGGATACTGACTAATGGGGTCTGGCCTTGAGAGCCTGTTTGGACTCGTATTAATTTCAGTCTAATATATTTTGAGCGATGGATTTCCACGACAGTAATGGTGCCGATAAAACCCGGGAGATTGCACGTCTGATAAGCTGTCACTGGAGAGGTCTGGCTTTGCATCTGTGAATTACAAAAAACCGCGGTAGGTAAGGAGCTTATTCTTGCACCATTCACACATGTATTGCGTAAGCCTTGGAATCTAGCTGTCAGACGTCACTTCTTCTGGACGAGGCCTCCTTAGTCAGAAGTGAGTTGAAAGATGGATCCAAAAAGGTATGTTGAAGCTTTTTGTGTGATGAAGGATTGCAGGTGTGTACGTGATCTTAAACTGTTGATATGAAAGACATGAGAGAATTTTGGCCAGCAATTACATTGTTAACCAGAAAAATTGTGAGAAGTGTAAGACCTCCGCAGTGACGTAGCGCATGGCAGAGAGAAGTCGTAACTCACATGTGAAGTATTTGAAATGAAAAGATTGTAGTCTGTGCTTGCTTCTCTGTTGTAGCGTAATTTGTTATTTAGTTGTTTAAAATTGTTGAGGATTAATAGTTGTTCTGTTACCCGTTTGTCTGGGATTATAGTTAGGAGATACTGACTGTCTGTAGGTGAGAGGACAGTTGGATAGTTGTGAGTAATATCCTGTAGTACCACAGGGGCTTCAATGGTTAAGTCCTGATAATGTAGAATCCAGTGCAAGGAGAAGCTATTGTGTCTATATTGAATTTGCACTCAATACCATTACCCAGTGCAATAGGGAAAACTTTGAATACTGTATTAGAAAATCATTTATATTTTCCTAACTCATTGCCAGCCAGTGATATTGTGTGTAAGGGTCCATAAACCAGTTGTATGCATTGCCAGACTGGCATAAGGTGGGAATCAGTACAGACTGATTTCTAGCACATGATAATCCGGCATATACACTTTGATGTAAAATAACATCCAAGTAATGAAGTCTGTAGTAGTATAACATCAGACCGCTGGATTGAATACCGTTGTAATATAACATCCTGTATTCAATGAATGACCCTGACACTTATCCCAGGTGCCACCTGTGTCGTAGTAGTAATTACAGTGAAGGACATTGGTATTGGCTCAGACCCATAGCCCGTAAAGAAATCATCACCAACATACATAACAGCCCCCTAAACTACAACCCACAGAGTGAACGGCTGAACGGGGAGGATAACATATATGTTACCAAATATAATTTGCATGTGAAACCATTGCTAAGTGCTAGAGGAAAGAGTTTGGGATATATGCTACATCACAGGCTGTATGAACCGAAAGACACCCCCCGGCAGCAAGTGTTCTGCATAAGTGAAGTGACCAACTCCTGCTTGAATCAATGGAGGTTCATGAATGTCGATTGTGTTGAAGAATTTGCTCTTGTAATTGTTGATTGCCAGCATTTTGTCTGTTCTTGATGTTCAATCCAGTGAGGGATCAGAGGAAAGGGGATCCTACTGCTAGAATGTCTGGAGGAACGACTTTTGATATCGTATTGGTAAGACAGTCTAGGAGATAGACTGGTCTGAGATATCTGTCGGCAAACGTGGCCTGTTTGCCTGGAGGTGGGGGATTTACCGGAAATCACCCTACTGCTCTCTGACCATGGGGTCAGGAGGAAGTTGGACAAAGATGCTTTGGGGCACTGGTCCCGGCCAACATTAGAATGAGCAAAAGGAGCTGGGGCGTTAATTGTAAAGTATGTGAAGACAAAATAACACACTGTAAAAAAATTGTTGAAGAGGCTGGCAGCCGTAAGATGGATGTTTGCATGTGATAAAGACAATGGTTTGTGGAAACTTGAGAAAGGGAGTGGAGTGGCCAGGACAAGGCAGAAGTTAAAAGGACAAAGCAGGTGATTACAGGTGGTTACAAGTAAGATGATGTGAGAAAGAACAATTTAAATACAGGTGTAAATTTTCATTGGAAGAGTGAAGAAAACAGAGCAGCCGGGTACATTGCAGTGACTAACGTGGGTCAGAACGGGGGGAGTGGAATGTGAACAGGTGTGATGAGACATCTGTGTGATGTGTGATACATATGTGTAATGGGACATCTGTGTGATGTGTGTAATGTAACATGTGTGATGTGATGTGACATCTGTGTGATGTGTGATGTGTGTAATGTAACATGTGTGATGTGATGTGACATCTGTGTGATGTGTGTAATGTAACATGTGTGATGTGATGAGACATCTGTGTGATGTGTAATGTAACATGTGTGATGTGACATCTGTGTGATGTGTGTAATGTAACATGTGTGATGTGATGTGACATCTGTGTGATGTGTGTTGTGTGTAATGTGAACATGTGTGATGTGATGTGACATCTGTGTGATGTGTGATGTGTGTAATGTAACATGTGTGATGTGATGAGACATCTGTGTGATGTGTGTTGTGTGTAATGTAACATGTGTGATGTGATGAGACATCTGTGTGATGTGTGATGTATATAATGTAACATGTGTGATGTGTGTAATGTAACATGTGTGATGTGATGAGACATCTGTGTGATGTGTGATGTATGTAATGTAACATGTGTGATGTGATGAGACATCTGTGTGATATGTGTAATGTAACATGTCTGAAGTTTGAAACTAATGGCCACAATAAAAGCAGAACTATATTGTATGTTTCCTATTTTTAACAGCAGTAATGTCTAATATTTTAGTGTTTTGTGTATGGGGTTAAAATCAGTTCCACTTTTTTTCACCAAGCGGGAAAAATATTACAGCCGGCTGGATCTGTTTGTAGAAAGATAAAAGCTACACTGCAGATTAATGTGTTATAATGTGATAAGATTTAATGTGTTTTGATATTAATTCAAATGTATTAAACTACAGATATTGTGAGACACGGGGTCCTGAGAAAGTATGTGCCCCCTCTGTTCCCTATTCTTGTATATAGTTTATTGGTTTGCAGTAATTAATATTACCAGATATATTATTTTCTGTGTTATTGAATAACTAATTACATTTGTCTTGTTTTTTTTGTTTTCACACATGAGGCGCGTGCTATTGAAAATGTGAGATGTTTTACAGGTAAATGGTTGCAGGTCATTTTAAAGATAAAATGTATTTTTGTCAGGAGAAAGTAATCTTTTTTGTTCCAGGCTGTTGTGTATTACAGGGGGTTAAACTAGTGCCCCCCGATAGAGTGCCTAATTTTATTATGTTGATATGTAGTTTTGAACCCTGCTACATTACTTTCGCAGAGTCCAAATAGGAGGGAATGGTGAAGGAACTGATCAGGTAGTTTTGTTTTGTGTTTTATTTTGTTTTGAATTAATGAATTTGGTTCTAGGAGATCTACAAAATGTGTATGAGACGCCAATGATAATCCAGATTAAATGTGTATGAGCTTCAAGCAGTAACCCAGATTAAATGTGTATGACAGTAACCTACATTTTGAGGTTTTTCTGTGTAGATGGTTCCAGATCCTTCCAGAACGGTGAATATGGCACTGGGTAAGCTATGCTGTAGTCTCCACCCAATATGAGGTATTGTGTAAGAGACCATCCCCCTCCAGCAACTTTACACAGGAGGCAGAGGTGACGTCACTCACAGATGAGTCTTTATAGATTTAGATGGGGAGAAGGCAAAACAAAAAAATTGTCTGGACATTGTTTATTTTATGCCAGATTTCAGTAACATATTTTGTTTGTTTTTGTATTAATCAGGTATTTACAGGACCTGGTGGGTGGGATTTACAAGTGTTCTGGATCATCAGATGAATGTGGAACAATAAAACTCCACCCTTTTGAAATGTTCTATCTATATGTGACATGGGTTTCCAATGTAAATGTGTAATGTAGACATACTTGATCATATACAGTATGTGTAGAACAGGATACAAGGCACAAGGTAAATTACCCAGAAACCACTCTCACCTTCTTGTTCATCTCAAGGAGCGGAGCTAGAGGTGCTCGCTGAGGCTGTAACCTGGCAGAAGGTAAGACGGCCGACATTTACACTGACTCTAGGTACGCTTTTGGCATCGGCCACAATTATGGGCCCATTGGTAGTAGGAATTTTATTGGATCATCGGGTAAGCCAATTGAGAGAGCAAGAGAAGACAGAACTGACAACAAGAGAATGTGCAGCCAGGTATCAGTAAATTGGCTTGTCCCTGGATACAATAATGCCACCACTAGGTTTGTAGCAGCCTGCATGATGTGCGCACGGCATGACATAGGTAAAACAACAAAGGTACCTGTGAAAAGTGCAGCCCGGCCAGATTACCCGTCCCAGCGACTGCAGAACATAAAACTACCCGAGGTAGAAGTGTATTACAAGGTGCTCGTGTGTGTAGACCTGTTCTCAGGGGGGCCTGAAGCCCGGCCGGTATCCTCCCCACTGCAGATGTTGTGTGTAAGCGACAGGGGAACAATGTTATCCAAAGTATTGACCTGATGTTTGTACAATAAGATATCAGCCGTTCTCCAGATGTTATTCCAAAGTTAGTTTGTTTAATAATTGTATTTAAGAAGTGTTGTGGGAATATTAAATACTGAAGTTAAGTTTTATGTAAAGTTCTGGCCAGCCTTAGCATTGGACTATTAGAGTCATGCGTCAGATAAAAGGTACAGAAGTGGAATATTCCCATGCGAAAACATTTTTAGTTATTTGTTTTTTGTCGTTGTTATTGTGAAAGGAAAATTCTGTGCAGTGTTTGTGTGTGTGTGTGTGTGTGTATATATATATATATATATATATATATATATATAAAGAAGAAAAATGAGTTTGCATGTATCATCTCTAGTTATTGCTCAATGTGAACGTTTGATGTAAAGATGTTATTTGTTAATGTTTTTCTTCAAATTAATTATTTGATTAAGATCAATTAATGTTTATACAATGAAAAAGTTTGTTCTCCACAGGAAGAGTCCAACTCCGAATGGAGGCGTGAGAACCAGATTCTAACAGAATGTGGACGGATAAGGGAAGGTGAACCGGTAACACCCAAGGCACTCTTGATAGCACTTGTATTGATGGTGTATGACCTCACATATGCCCCAAGACTGCAAGGATCGATTTGGTAAGATCTAGTTGGTATGTCCCAGGCTTTACAGCTGTTGCTGCTAAATTCTGTTAGAGCTGTTTGATTTGCCTACAGAACAGTCCTGGCAGACCGGTGCCAACCTTATCATACCCGCCTCCCACGAAGAGAACAGACCTTGAGAGGCCTTCCCATGCAATACAAATTAGAGTAAGAAAAATTGGTTTGCGACATTTGTCAGATAAACATGTGGAATCTGTGTATATTTTGGTGAGCTGGAGATGTTCCAGGCAATCAGCTCAGATCAAGGTACAAATCCTGCTGGAAAGTGTAACACCAAGTGCAAATACAATGTACCCAGTAATTACACATCTTCTAGGTGCCCTGTCCATTGGAACAGAGAAGTTTTTCTTATATAAAGGTGTTTGTTTGATTTAGTTTAAGGGCCTGATATTGTTATTGTGTGTACTTAGAACAACTTTTATAGTACGTAGATGTTATCACCAGATTAGTATTTATTTTAACAATTGACAAGGGTTGGGGGTCCCCAGCAAGTGGCAGTAAACATGATCTAAAAGATTTTTAATAAAATGAACTCCCTCACTGAGATGCGGCAGGCGCAGCCGGAGCCAGTACAATGCGGTTGTCATGAACTGATGGCAGTGTCACAATTCCAAGCAGCCGCCCAGACAAGTAACTTACCGGAGGAAAAAAACAGATACGGAGGGTTTGTGGTAGTCACAATAACACTCCACTAATCCGCCTACGTGGGATCTCACACCAGGCTCACAGCATGAGGTGTTGTGTACAGCCCGGTGACGTAAACTAAAAGAGACGGTGTGTCTGACAGATGAGAAGGACCAAACCAAGTCCTGATGACATCAGCAAAGATCAAAGTAAAGACCAAAGACCTGAGTGAATCCGTCAGCAGTATTAAGTGTTCTAATCAGAAGACAGGAGAAGAAGAGGACGATGATGTACAGGACTTGTCAATACACTGGTGGGACCCCATACCCTAACCGGACATTGGTGATGGCATCATATTAGTTGTGGCCATATTGATATATTGTTTGGAGTTTCATAATCATAATATATAATTTCTGTAATTTAATATGAGAAAAAGGGGGGTTTGTGAAGGATGATTTATTTGCTTATATTCTCTGTATGAAATTACATTGTGAATTATCAAGCAGGATGCCGAATTACTAAGATATGTATTATGTGAAAGTGATGATAATGTGTAAATGATTTAGTTTCGTGCAGCCGCCATCTTGTCTGGAGTTCCCATCTTGGTTTTATTGTAGTGAATAGAAAAGTCATTGTTCCTTTAATACAAGTAATGTTGATTTCGTATGTTTTATCTTTGACCTTGGTTCCCATGCGAAGTTGGTAGAGAATGGACAGGGAGAGAGATGGCAGGGTGGCAAGTATGCGTGAGGGAAGGTCTCCCCCATCGCCACGAGAACATTCTGTCCAAAAGAGATAAGGCCTGCAAACCTAATGTGTGAAGTAATAATGATGTATCTGGGATGTATTTTATTGTATGCTTTTTACTGAATAACAAATATTGTCACATTGTCTCTGATTGGTTTACCTCAAGCCTACACCCCTTCTGAATTTCAGTTTAACAGTTTGAGTTTGGTAATAAATCCTTCAGAGGAGCATTTTGAACATTTCAGAGTGTCTGTGTGTTTTCTTCTCTTCTCTCTCGATATATATCGGTGAAATATCCTAATTAGGATACTGACTAATGGGGTCTGGCCTTGAGAGTCTGTTTGGACTCGTATAAATTTCAGTCTAATATATTTTGAGCGATGGATTTCCACGACACTGGTGAGGAGGAGGTGATATATGTATAGTGTGGAGCAGTCAGCAGGCTTATTGAGGAGGAGGTGATATATGTATAGTGTGGAGCAGTCAGCAGGCTGGGGAGGAGGTGGTGATATATGTATAGTGTGGAGCAGTCAGCAGGCTGGGGAGGAGGAGGAGATATATGTATAGTGTGGAACAGTCAGCAAGCTGGGGAGGAGGTGGTGATATATGTATAGTGTGGAGCAGTCTGCAGGCTGGGGAGGAGGTGGTGATATATGTATAGTGTGGAGCAGTCAGCAGGCTGGGGAGGAGGAGGTGATATATGTATAGTGTGGAGCAGTCAGCAGGCTGGGGAGGAGGAGGTGATATATGTATAGTGTGGAGCAGTCAGCAGGCTGGGGAGGAGGAGGTGATATATATATATATAGTGTGGAGTAGTCAGCAGGCTGGGGAGGAGGAGGTGATATATGTATAGTGTGGAGCAGTCAGCAGGCTGGGTATGAGGAGGTGATATATGTATAGTGTGGAGTAGTCAGCAGGCTGGGGAGGAGGAGGTGATATATATATATAGTGTGGAGAAGTCAGCAGGCTGGGTAGGAGGATGTGATATATGTACAGTGTGGAGCAGTCAGCAGGCTGGGGAGGAGGAGGTGATATATGTATAGTGTAAAGTAGTCTGCAGGCTGGTGAGGAGGAGGTGATATATGTATAGTGTGGAACAGTCAGCAGGCTGGGGAGGAGGAGGTGATATATGTATAGTGTGGAGCAGTCAGCAGGCTGGGGAGGAGGAGGTGATATATGTATAGTGTGGAGCAGTCAGCAGGCTGGTGAGGAGGAGGTGATATATGTATAGTGTGGAACAGTCAGCAGGATGGGGAGGAGGTGGTGATATATGTATAGTGTGGAGCAGTCAGCAGGCTGGGGAGGAGGAGGTGATATATGTATAGTGTGGAGCAGTCAGCAGGCTGGTGAGGAGGAGGTGATATATGTATAGTGTGGAACAGTCAGCAGGATGGGGAGGAGGTGGTGATATATGTATAGTGTGGAGCAGTCAGCAGGCTGAGGAGGAGGTGGTGATATATGTATAGTGTGGAGCAGTCAGCAGGCTGGGGAGCAGGTGGTGATATATGTATAGTGTGGAGCAGTCAGCAGGCTGGGGAGGAGGAGGTGATATATGTATAGTGTGGAGAAGTCAGCAGGCTGGGGAGGAGGAGGTGATATATCTATAGTGTGGAGCAGTCAGCAGGCTGGGGAGGAGGTGATATATGTATAGTGTGGAGCAGTCAGCAGGCTGGTGAGGAGGAGGTGATAAATGTATAGTGTGGAGCAGTCAGCAGGCTGGGGAGGAGGAGGAGGTGATATATGTACACTACCGTTCAAAAGTTTGGGGTCACCCAGACAATTTTGTGTTATCAAATGAGTTGCAAAATGACTAGAAAATACAGTCCAGACATTGACAAGGTTAGAAATAATGATTTTCTCCTTCAGACTTTGCTTTGGTCGCTCCATTTGCAGCAATTCCAGCATTGCAGACCTTTGGCATTCTAGCTGTTAATTTGCTGAGGTAATCGGGAGAAATTTCACCCCATGCTTCCAGAAGCCCCTCCCACAAGTTGGATTGGCTTGATGGGCACTTCTTGCGTACCATACGGTCAAGCTCCTCCCACAACAGCTCTATGGGGTTGAGATCTGGTGACTGCGCTGGCCACTCCATTACAGATAGAATACCAGCTGCCGGCTTCTTCCCTAAATAGTTCTTGCATCATTTGGAGGTGCTTTGGGTCATTGTCCTGTTGTAGGATGAAATTGGCTCCAATCAAGCGCTGTCCACAGGGTATGGCATGGCGTTTCGGAGTGATCGCCTTCCTTATTCACAATCCCTTTTACCTTGTACAAATCTCCCACTTTACCCCAGACCATCACATGACCTCCACCATGCTTGACAGATGGCGTCAGGCGCTCTTCCAGCATCTTTTCAGTTGTTCTGCGTCTCACAAATGTTCTTCTGTGTGATCCAAACACCTCAAACTTCCATTCGTCTGTCCATAACACTTTTTTCCAATCTTCCTCTGTCCAATGTCTGAGCTTTTGCCCATATTAATCTTTTCCTTTTATTAGCCAGTCTCAGATATGGCTTTTTCTTTGCCACTCTGCCCTGAAGGCCAGCATCCCGGAGTCGCCTCTTCACTGTAGACATTGACACTGGCGTTTTGCGGGTACTATTTAATGAAGCTGCCAGTTGAGGACCTGTGAGGCGTCTATTTCTCAAACTAGAGACTCTAATGTACTTGTCTTGTTGCTCAGTTGTGCCGCGGGGCCTCCCACTTCTCTTTCTACTCTGGTTAGAGCCTGTGTGTACTGTCCTCTGAAGGGAGTAGTACACACCATTGTAGGAAATCTTCAGGTTTCTTGGTAATTTCTCGCATGGAATAGCCTTCATTTCTAAGAACAAGAATAGACTGTCGAGTTTCACATGAAAGCTCTCTTTTTCTAGCCATTTGGAGAGTTTAATCGAACCCACAAATGTAATGCTCCAGATTCCCAACTAGCTCAAAGGAAGGTCAGTTTTATAGCTCCTCTAAACAGCAAAACTGTTTACAGCGGTGCTAACATAATTGCACAAGGGTTTTCAAGTGTTTTCTAATCATCCATTAGCCTTCTAACACAGTTATCAAACACAATGTACCATTAGAACACTGGAGTGATGGTTGCTGGAAATGGGCCTCTATACACCTATGTAGATATTGCATTAAAAACCAGACGTTTGCAGCTAGAATAGTCATTTACCACATTAACAATGTATAGAGTGTATTTCTGATTAATTTAAAGGCATGGTGTTGCCAGAAAAACATGTTTTTTTTTTAAAAATTAAACATTTAGTGTGTGGGTGATTAAACATGGTTCAAATTTTTTTTATTTTTTTCACGAGTCAGGAAATAGTCAGGAAATATTATAAATTAATTCTAATTTATAATACTACCCATTTTTGGTCACTAGATGGAGCTAGTTCCCAAAATTGCAGCATTGCAACATTGGGTTAAAAGCCCTCGCTCTAGTGAGCTCTCAGCATCCCCCCCTCCTTTATCCTGGCTAGTGCCGGGATAAACGAGGGGTTTGAAAGGTTTAACCTCCTACACTGTGTGTCGCCATTTTTTGAGGTAACCCACAGTGTAGTAGGTTTACATACAGTAGTAAACACACACAAACACTAACATACATTGAAATGTCTTACCTGCTCCTGCCGCCGCGGCTCCCTCCGGCCCGTCCGCTCCCTTTGCTGCCGCTGTTCCATGTGCACAAGTCCGGAAGCCGCGACCGGAAGTAGTAATATTACAGTCCGGCCGCGACTTCCGGTCCACAGGAAAATGGCGCCGGACGGCGGCAATTTCGAATAGGACTGTGTGGGAGCGGCGCATGCGCAGTTCCCACACAGACGCCGTACACGGACGTGAATGGGACGGGAGCCGTTCACAGTCCCTATGGGACTGTGGCTGCCGTACTCCATGTCTGTGTGTGTCGTTAATCGACACACACAGAAATGGAACAAAAAATGGCAGCCCCCATAGGGAAGAAAAAGTGTAAAAATAAGAAAAAGTAAAACACAAACACACAAATGAATAAAAACGTTTTTATTAAAGCACTAACATCTTTAACATATAAAAAAAATTATTTGCCATGACACTGTTCCTTTAATGTTATCTTCTGTAACAGACCATGTTTAGAGGTTGTGGATGGGGGTCTATATTTCCCCAAGATTTCTGTCTTCTACTATCTGAAAACAACCAGGGAATAATTCAGCAGAGAATGTGGTTCTCCCTCTGCAATAGGTTTTATCTAAAACCTGGAAAAGGGCCTGGTTGTTGGAGTGGGGAGAGATGGGGGGTCCCCACTTCATCCTCACAGTCCTGGTCTTTGGCTGTCTAACTATTAATCAGGGGTCAGGTGTGATAGCCCTTTAAAAAGGCTGCAGTTCAGTCCCACTCTCTCTCAGCCTGGGGGAGGAGCTTGTGAGAGAAAACCGACTGCGTTCATAACAGGTTGTCTGGTCTGGGTTATGGTGCCGGGCATTAGGCCTGCGCTGTGTTAGGTGGAGACCTGACTGTATAGTTACTGAGAGTTTTCTTTCTATTCATCTACAACCTGTAAATAAAACTGGCTGAGGCCGGTAGAACCACAACTCTGCAGTGCGGACTGAAATTCACTGGCGTGTCTGATACCGAGTGCCCGTCTACCCCAGGAGACGACTGTCCCGCTACCTAATTCCCTTACACTTCATTGAAGAAAACTGTGCTTTTCTGTCAAAAATAAGGACATTTCTATGTGACCCTAAACTTTTGAACGGTAGTGTAGGCTTTATGTGCGGCCTCATTTGGTTTGAGGCGGTGGGGATAAGATGTGCTGGAGGTGGGGGATTGAGTTATTACCTTACTGTTGTCTTGTTTTGTTCTAGGTGCGGGCCCCTGCTTGGTCTGGGTCATGGGGCCCTCATACGTGCACTGGGGAGGTGTTCGGGCTGATGTTCGTCCGGCTGGACGGCAGTTGGGCTTGGACCAGTCAGAGGTTCAGGTCAGATTGTTGGGTCTGCGGGGCATGCTGTGGTGCAGGTCAGATGGTTGGGTCTGCGGGGCATGCTGTGGTGCAGGTCAGGTGGTTGGGTCTGCGGGGCATGCTGTGGTGCAGGTCAGGTGGTTGGGTCTGCGGGGCATGCTGTGGTGCTGTAAAGGATCTGCCAGGCACAACTTCTGTGTATACGCCCATAGGTAATCAGTCTGCACCTGCTTCTATGTCTGTGAGACTGACTCCATCTTCCACCACTCAGGATGGCAGGCTTAGGAGTGGGAGAGCCTATCGCAGCCTGGCCAGACGGAGCTAGCTCCTGCCCTCTGTCTATTTATACCTGCCTTTCCTGTTCCTCCTTTGCTTGTGATTCTTCTCGTTTGGTTTCCTGGCCCTGCTACAGCTTCTATCTATTTGATCCTGCTCCATACTGACCCCGGCTTACTGACTACTCTCCTGCTCTGCGTTTGGTACCTCGTGCTCTCCTGGTTTGACTCGGCTCGTTCACCACTCTTGTTGCTCACGGTGTTGCCGTGGGCAACTGCCCCTTTCCCTTAGCTTTGTGTACCCTTGTCTGTTTGTCTCGTGCACTTACTGAGCGTAGGGACCGCCGCCCAGTTGTACCCCGTCGCCTAGGGCGGGTCGTTGCAAGTAGGCAGGGACAGAGTGGCGGGTAGATTAGGGCTCACTTGTCCTTTTCCCTACCCCATTCATTACAGGTGCAGGCTGTTACCGGAGCTGCAGTTCTACGCAGGGTTAGATAGTGCACCTGATATTCTGGTCGTGCACCTGGGAGGTAATGATTTGGGAATAAAGTTGTATAGGGATCTGATGCGGGACGTAAAGTTGGATTTTTTGCGTTTATAGTCATCATTTCCGGGCTTGATTATTATTTGGTCGGATATTGTTGCTCACAGGGTTTGGCATCAGGCGCATTCGGTGAAGAGTTTGTATCGGGCCAGGGCGAAGGTTAATAAAGTTGTGGGAAAATTTGTGGTTTTGTGGTGTGTCATAGAGAGTTGGAGGGGGATGAGGTTGGCTTTCTGCGAGCGGACGGCGTCCATTTGAATGAAGTAGGGTTGGATATGTGGACACTGGTCATTAAGGATGGCCTGGAGAAAGCCCTGAGGTTGTGGAGGGACGTTCATGTGTAAGGGGGTCACACATGATTGTGGTGGCGGCAGGAGGAGGGGTCACACATGATTGTCGTGGCGGCAGGAGGAGGGGTCTTTGAAGGCACGTAATGGGAAGAAGGAGAACAACATTGAAGATTGTTGGGAAAGAACTCGGGGCGTTTAACCCTGTGTAGTATCGTAGGGGCCGGGAGTGGTTACCCAGCTTGTTTCATACATTCCTGATGGGCAGGGTCCCCAGGTAGGGAGAGAGAGGTCTTGGAGATGGTTGGTGCCCTCGGGTCAGGTGCAGCACGGCTGTAGGGCAATAAGTCCAGACCTAACAAGGAAAGGATGGAGTTAAATATAATGGCTGAAGTGCCTTCCAGGATCCTGTAACTGGAGAATGTGTGATGAATATTGCAGCATTTATGGAGTGTTTTTTCTGATATGTTCTGGTTCTGCTATTTTATTGCATACAGTTGTGTATTTAATAAATGGCTGCTGTGGCCTTTACACCAATTTCAAGTTGTGATCTCTTATTGGTTACTGGTGGTGGGAGGTCATAGATGGCAAAGGCATCAAACATACCTTAAGTCATGTCCCTTTAAGACTGTAGAATTCTGGGAAGTAGAATATTGTGTATGTAAGTGCACCCCCCAGAGGAGGATGGGACAGGTGCGGTTCAGAGCATATGAGTGGAGGATTGGGGGGGGGGGGCTGCTTGATATAAAGATCGCTGCAATTTAACCCCTAATTTCCCTGCTTTTTGTTGTTTTATTCTGTATTTGCTCAAAATAAAACTGGGCGTTGTTTGCCAAATCCTGAGTGCGGGCGGTGCATGACGGCAGGAACAAGGGGTGAAGCGGGCAGCGAGGTGTCGGCTATAATCATGAAGTATGCCGGGCGTCTATCCCGTGAGCCGGCTCCATACTCCTCCCTAGTGGCTGCCGTGTCCACGGACCGTTCTCGGGGCCACACTTATCTGTTTCTCCTAATTATTCATAGGATGGTCCAACTTTAATATTATTTATCCGCGTTATTTAACCCTTGTGAGAGTGGATTATCGCACTGTAGATGCCGCAGATGTTGGGTGGACGGGGATGAATTCTGGGATTGCCACTACTCAATGTCAGATGCGTGGGTGGAGGTGATGGACCTGACCTCTAGGACCCCCTTAGGGTATGTTCACACTGTAAACAGCCGAAAAATCGGAAGCTGAACGCCTCCAGACATCTGCCCATTGATTGCAATGGGAAATACGGCGTTCTGTTCTGATGGCCCGTTTTTTTACGCTGCCATTTTGAAAAACGCCCGTGTAAAAAAACATCCGCAAGAAAGAAGTGCAGGAGAATTCTTGGGACGTTTTTCGAGCTGTTTTCAATAGACTCTAGTGAAAAAGCTCCAAAAACGGGCGTAAAAAACGCAGCGAAAATCGAGAGTGGCTTCAAAAACGTCTGAAAATCAGGAGCGGTTTTCCCTTGAAGCGGCTCCGTATTTTGAGACGTTTTTCAGTTTGCGAGTGAACAATCCCGGCCAGTTACACCCTCTTTTCGTCTATTTGACCTGCTCGTATTCACACCGTGTACAAATAGTTTTTTTTAAGGGAATGTCTATTCAAATATGAGAATATTCTATACAAAAATAGAGGGTATCCGTCAAAATTCCTGAATGTTTGGGGGGCACGGTGCCCTTCCCCTCAGGGCATTACACCCCATATGCAATAAATAACCCGTGGATACGGCGTATATCGCTTGTCTTATATGATGTATCCTTCCGTCTATACTTCGCTGTGTGCCATTTTATGATCTGCCCTGTTGCATTATGGGATATGGAATATTTGATATTATAAAGACTTTCATTCATTTGGTTCCATAATACGAGTTTAAAAAAAAAAATGAAAAAAAATCGGTAGCGGAAAAAGTGTGAGTGTGGCCGGTGCAGCTCCTGGTAATGACGTGATACGATATTTACGTGGCGCTCCACTGTCTCCTCTCCACCCACGCACCTTCATTCAGAGTTGTCCGAACCCAATCATGGACTTGAAGCTGGTAGAACTCCAGAACATGTTACCATCCCCCACCATGGAAGTGAAATCAGAGAACTTGGCGATCCATCAGCAGGTCAAATCGAAATCTTCCAAATATAGTACAGCGACCCAGCAACAGAAGCTTCAGAGCAAGCGGAGCAGAAACCGAGAAGACAACATGGAACCATAGAAAGAAGGAGAAGCAGGAACGAGTCGTCTCCATGTCCACGGTGATTGTGACCCGGAAGGCGGATGGGACGGCCTTGCACTTCTGGCTCTCGCTTCTATCCGGTCACGCAGACATTGTCCAGAAACTGCTGGAGAAATCCCATGATCTCATCCGTCCAGACGCCGTGTTTGACACAAGTGACATGGACGAGTGGAGGAACTATCGCTACAACACACACGCTCTGAGTATGGGACCTGTAGTCTTGTCATGGTCGTCTTATATGTGGTGGGGCTCAGAACAGGTTTGGATATGAATTGTAGTTACTAGAGTTTACATGGAAAGCTCCAGTTCTCAGCCTCCTTGATATGTTATGTGATATGTTATGTGATATGTGATATGTGATATGTGATATGTGATATGTGATATGTGATATGATATGTTATACGATATGTTATACGATATGTTATGTGATATGTTATGTGATATGTTATGGGATATGTGATATGTGATATGTGATATGTTATACGATATGTTATACGATATGTTATATGATATGTTATGTGATATGTTATGTGATATGTTATGTGATATGTTATGTGATATGTGATATGTGATATGTGATATGTTATACGATATGTTATGTGATATGTTATATGATATGCTATGTGATATGTTATGTGATATGTTATGTGATATGTTATGTGATATGTTATGTGATATGTTATGTGATATGTTATGTGATATGTTATATGATATGTTATGTGATATGTTATGTGATATGTTATGTGATATGTTATGTGATATGTTATGTGATATGTGATATGTGATATGTTATACGATATGTTATACGATATGTTATATGATATGTTATGTGATATGTTATGTGATATGTTATGTGATATGTTATGTGATATGTTATGTGATATGTGATATGTGATATGTGATATGTGATATGTTATACGATATGTTATGTGATATGTTATATGATATGCTATGTGATATGTTATGTGATATGTTATGTGATATGTTATGTGATATGTTATATGATATGTTATGTGATATGTTATGTGATATGTTATGTGATATGTGATATGTGATATGCGATATACGATATGCGATATGCGATATGCGATATGCGATATGCGATATGCGATATGCGATATGTGATATGTGATATGTGTTATGTGATATGTTATGTGATATGTTATGTGATATGTTATGTGATATGTTATGTGATATGTTATGTGATATGTTATGTGATATGTTATATGATATGTTATGTGATATGTTATGTGATATGTTATGTGATATGTTATGTGATATGTTATGTGATATGTTATGTTATGTGATATGTGATATGTGATATGTGATATGTGATATGCGATATGCGATATGCGATATGCGATATGCGATATGTGATATGTGATATGTGATATGCGATATGCGATATGCGATATGCGATATGCGATATGTGATATGTGATATGTGATATGTTATATGATATGTTATATGGAGCTGTTTTCTGGGATATTCTCCCATTGTATGGCTACTCTGTTAATGTCATTCCACTCATCACTCCAGTTCAGATGATGAACTGTCCATGTACAAGTTCCATCAATCCCTTTGTGTTGTTTGGTGTGCACTGTATGATGTGTGTATGGTGTGTGTGTGTGTGTGTGTGTGTGTGTGTGTGGTGTATATGGTGTGGTGTATAATGTGTGTGTGGTGTTTAATGTGTGTCTGGTGTGTGGTGTATAATGTGTGTGTGGTGTATATGGTGTGTGTGTGTGTGTGTGTGGTGCATATGGCGTGTGTGTGGTGTATAATGTGTGTGTGGTGCATATGGTGTGTGTGTGTGTGTGTGTGTGGTGTATGGTGTGTGTGTGTGTGTGTGTGTGTGTGTGTGTGGTGTATAATGTGTGTGTGGTGTATAATGTGTGTGGTGTAAATGGTGTGTGTGTGTGTGTGTGTGTGTGTGCGGGGTGTATAATGTGTGTCTGGTGTGTGTGGTGTATAATGTGTGTCTGGTATGTGTGGTGTATAATGTGTGTCTGGTGTGTGTGGTGTATAATGTGTGTGTGGTGTTTAATGTGTGTCTGGTGTGTGTGGTGTATAATGTGTGTGTGGTGTATATGGTGTGTGTGTGTGTGGTGTATAATGTGTGTGTGGTGCATATGTTGTGTGTGTGTGTGGTGTATGGTGTGTGTGTGGTGTATGTGTGGTGTATAATGCGTGTGTGGTGTATAATGTGTGTGTGGTGTAAATGGTGTGTGTGTGTGTGTGTGGGGTGTATAATGTGTGTCTGGTGTGTGTGGTGTATAATGTGTGTCTGGTGTGATGTGTGTCTGGTGTGTATGTGTGTGTGTATGTGTGTGTGTGTGTTTGTGTGTGTGTGTGGTGTATGGTGTGTGTGTGTGTGTGTGTGGTGTATAATGTGTGTGTGGTGTATAATGTGTGTGTGGTGTAAATGGTGTGTGTGTGTGTGTGTGTGTGTGTGTGTGTGTGTGTGTGGTGTATAATGTGTGTCTGGTGTGTGTGGTGTATAATGTGTGTGTGGTGTATAATGTGTGTGTGGTGTAAATGGTGTGTGTGTGTGTGTGTGTGTGTGTGGTGTATAATGTGTGTCTGGTGTGTGTGGTGTATAATGTGTGTCTGGTGTGTGTGTGTGTGTGTGTGTGTGTGTGTGTGTGTGGTGTATAATGTGTGTCTGGTGTGTGTGTGGTGTATAACGTGTGTCTGGTGTGTGATGTGTGTCTGGTGTGTGTGTGTGTGTGTGTGGTGTATAATGTGTGTCTGGTGTGTGATGTGTGTCTGGTGTGTGTGTGTGTGTGTGGTGTATAATGCGTGTGTGGTGTATAATGTGTGTGTGGTGTAAATGGTGTGTGTGTGTGTGGGGTGTATAATGCGTGTCTGGTGTGTGGTGTATAATGTGTGTCTGGTGTGTGATGTGTATCTGGTGTGTGTGTGCGTGTGCGTGTGCGTGTGTGTGTGTGTGTGTGTGTGTGTGTGTGTGGTGTGATCCTTTTGATCAAAAATAAGGGGCCCTAATTTGCTAAGCAGAGATCCCTTTTTCTCCCCCAGGGATCTGGTCTCTGACGTATGAGGAAGAATTTACCTGCCCGCTCTATGTGACGGCGACTCGTGGATACACAGAGTGCCTCCAGCTTCTCCTCAACAAGGGAGCGGAGGTGGATTTTGCTCCAGGTGGAGAGAGCGCTCTTCATGGAGCCTGTAAGAACGGCCACAACGAATGTGTGAGGATCCTACTAAGACATGGAGCCAACCCCAACAAACAGACCCAAGATGGCATCTTCCCGCTCCACCTCTGTAAGACGCCGGAGTCCTATCTGTAAGTTCTCACCGTGTGTGGTACAGATAATGTAGATGTTACATGCAGTCCTATGTAACAGCACAGATAACAGAGATTACGCTCTGATTACAGATAATGTAGTAGATGTTACCTGCAGTCCTATGTAACAGCACAGATAACAGAGATTACGCTCTGATTACAGATAATGTAGTAGATGTTACCTGCAGTCCTATGTAACAGCACAGATAACAGAGATTACTCTCTGATTACAGATAATGTAGTAGATGTTAGGCTGGATTCACACGACCACATTACGTCCGTAATGGACGGAACGTATTTCGGCCGGAAGACCCGGACCGAACACAGTGCAGGGAGCCGGGCTCCTAGCATCATACTTATGTACGACGCTCGGAGTCCCTGCCTCGCTGCAGGACGACTGTCCCGTACTGAAAACATGATACAGTATGGGAC
This sequence comes from Rhinoderma darwinii, assembly GCF_050947455.1. Lineage (NCBI taxonomy): Eukaryota > Metazoa > Chordata > Amphibia > Anura > Rhinodermatidae > Rhinoderma > Rhinoderma darwinii. The sequence goes on from NW_027461787.1 coordinate 781,189, forward strand.
AGTTGTCCTGCAGCAAGGCAGGGACTCCTAGCATCGTACATAACTATGATGCTAGGAGCACGGCTCCCTGCACTGTGTTCGGTCCGGGTCTTCCGGCCGAAATATGTTCCGTCCATTACGGACGTAATGTGGTCGTGTGAATCCAGCCTTACCTGCAGTCCTATGTAACAGCACAGATAACAGTGATAACTCTCAGAGTACAGATAATGTAGTAGATGATACATGCAGTCCTATGTAACACCACAGATAACACAGTGATAACTCTTTCTGGGTACAGATAATGTAGTAGATGTTACCTACAGTCCTATGTAACAGCACAGATAACAGTGATAACTCTCTGAGTACAGATAATGTAGTAGTGTTACCTGCAGTCCTATGTAACACCACAGATAACACAGTGATAACTCTCTGATTACAGATAATGTAGTAGTGTTACCTACAGTCCTATGTAACAGAACAGATAACACAGTGATAACTCTCTGATTACAGATAATGTAGTAGTTGTTACCTGCAGTCCTATGTAACACCACAGATAACACAGTGATAACTCTTTCTGGGTACAGATAATGTAGTAGATGTTACCTGCAGTCCTATGTAACAGCACAGGTAACGCAGTGATAACTCTCTGATTACAGATAATGTAGTAGATGTTACCTGCAGTCCTATGTAACACCACAGATAACACAGTGATAACTCCCTGATTACAGATAATGTAGTAGTGTTACCTGCAGTCCTATGTAACACTACAGATAACACAGTGATAACTCTTTGATTACAGATAATGTAGTAGATGTTGCCTGCAGTCCTATGTAACACCACAGATAACACAGTGATAACTCTCTGATTACAGATAATGTAGTAGTGTTACCTGCAGTCCTATGTAACACCACAGATAACACAGTGATAACTCTCTGATTACAGATAATGTAGTAGTGTTACCTGCAGTCCTATGTAAAACCACAGATAACACAGTGATAACGCTCTGATTACAGATAATGTAGTAGTGTTACCTGCAGTCCTATGTAACAGCACAGATAACACAGTGATAACTCTTTCTGGGTACAGATAATGTAGTACATGTTACCTGCAGTCCTATGTAACAGCACAGATAACAGAGATTACTCTCAGAGTACAGATAATGTAGTAGATGTTACCTGCAGTCCTATGTAACACCACAGATAACACAGTGATAACTCTTTCTGGGTACAGATAATGTAGTAGATGTTACCTGCAGTCCTATGTAACAGCACAGATAACACAGTGATAACTCTTTCTGGGTACAGATAATGTAGTAGATGTTACCTACAGTCCTATGTAACAGCACAGATAACAGTGATAACTCTCAGAGTACAGATAATGTAGTAGATGATACATGCAGTCCTATGTAACACCAAAGATAACACAGTGATAACTCTTTCTGGGTACAGATAATGTAGTAGATGTTACCTACAGTCCTATGTAACAGCACAGATAACACAGTGATAACTCTCTGATTACAGATAATGTAGTAGATGTTACCTGCAGTCCTATGTAATAGCACAGATAACACTGTGATAACTCTCTGATTACAGATAATGTAGTAGTGTTACCTGCAGTCCTATGTAACACTACAGATAACACAGTGATAACTCTTTGATTACAGATAATGTAGTAGATGTTACCTGCAGTCCTATGTAACACCACAGATAACACAGTGATAACTCTTTCTGGGTACAGATAATGTAGTAGATGTTACCTGCAGTCCTATGTAACAGCACAGGTAACGCAGTGATAACTCTCTGATTACAGATAATGTAGTAGATGTTACCTGCAGTCCTATGTAACAGCACAGATAACACAGTGATAACTCTTTCTGGGTACAGATAATGTAGTAGTGTTACCTGCAGTCCTATGTAACAGCACAGGTAACGCAGTGATAACTCTCTGATTACAGATAATGTAGTAGATGTTACCTGCAGTCCTATGTAACACCACAGATAACACAGTGATAACTCTCTGATTACAGATAATGTAGTAGTGTTACCTGCAGTCCTATGTAACACCACAGATAACACAGTGATAACTCTCTGATTACAGATAATGTAGTAGTGTTACCTGCAGTCCTATGTAACACCACAGATAACACAGTGATAACGCTCTGATTACAGATAATGTAGTAGTGTTACCTGCAGTCCTATGTAACAGCACAGATAACACAGTGATAACTCTTTCTGGGTACAGATAATGTAGTACATGTTACCTGCAGTCCTATGTAACAGCACAGATAACAGAGATTACTCTCAGAGTACAGATAATGTAGTAGATGTTACATGCAGTCCTATGTAACACCACAGATAACACAGTGATAACTCTCAGTACAGATAATGTAGTAGATGTTACCTGCAGTCCTATGTAACTCCACAGATAACACAGTGATAACTCTCTGATTACAGATAATGTAGTAGTGTTACCTGCAGTCCTATGTAACACCACAGATAACACAGTGATAACTCTCTGAGTACAGATAATGTAGTAGTGTTACCTGCAGTCCTATGTAACACCACAGATAACACAGTGATAACTCTCTGAGTACAGATAATGTAGTAGTGTTACCTGCAGTCCTATGTAACACCACAGATAACACAGTGATCACTCTCTGAGTGCAGATAATGTAGTAGATGTTACATGCAGTCCTATGTAAAAGCACAGATAACAGAGATTACTCTCAGAATACAGATAATGTAGTAGATGTTACATGCAGTCCTATGTAACACCACAGATAACACACAGTCCTAACTCTCTGATTACAGATAATGTAGTAGATGTTACCTGCAGTCCTATGTAACACCACAGATAACACAGTGATAACCCTCTAAGAGCAGATAATGTAATAGTGTTACCTGCAGTCCTATGTAACACCACAGATAACACAGTGATAACTCTCTGAGTGCAGATAATGTAGTAGTGTTACCTGCAGTCCTATGTAACACCACAGATAACACAGTGATCACTCTCTGAGTGCAGATAATGTAGTAGTGTTACCTGCAGTCCTATGTAACACCACAGATAACACAGTGATAACTCTCTGAGTACAGATAATGTAGTAGATGTTACCTGCAGTCCTATGTAACACCACAGATAGCACAGTAATATCTCTGTGATTACAGATAATGTAGTAGTGTTACCTACAGTCCTATGTAACACCACAGATAGCACAGTGATAACCCTCTAAGTGCAGATAATGTAATAGTGTTACCTGCAGTCCTATGTAACACCACAGATAACACAGTGATAACTCTCTGATTACAGATAATGTAGTAGTGTTACCTGCAGTCCTATGTAACAGCACAGATAACACAGTGATAACTCTCTGAGTACAGATAATGTAGTAGTGTTACCTGCAGTCCTATGTAACACCACAGATAACACAGTGATAACCCTCTAAGTGCAGATAATGTAATAGTGTTACCTGCAGTCCTATGTAACACCACAGATAACACAGTGATCACTCTCTGAGTGCAGATAATGTAGTAGTGTTACCTGCAGTCCTATGTAACACCACAGATAACACAGTGATAACCCTCTAAGTGCAGATAATGTAATAGTTTACCTGCAGTCCTATGTAACAGCACAGATAACACAGTGATCACTCTCTGAGTGCAGATAATGTAGTCGATGTTACCTGCAGTCCTATGTAACACCACAGATAACACAGTGATAACTCTCTGAGTGCAGATAATGTAGTCGATGTTACCTGCAGTCCTATGTAACACCACAGATAACGCAGTAGATGATCTACTTCTCTCATTTTTCCTTTGGTTCGCTCTCCCAGGTGTGCCAAGCTGCTTTTACAATATGGAGCCCACGTGAACAGCCAGACTGAGGATGAGGATCTGACTCCGTTACATGGGGCTGCTCGTCATGGGTTATTGGGACACGTGGACCTTTACCTTCGTTATGGAGCTGCGGTGGATAAGAGAGATGTCCAAGGAGAGACTCCGTTAAGTGTAGCCTGCAGTCACCCCCAGACCACTGACCAGCTGGACTGTTACTATAAAGTGTGCCAGCGGCTCATTGACAGCGGCGCCAACATCCGCACTCGAGACAATGACCAGCAGAGTCCCCTTCACCTGGCGTGTAAGAGCGCCAATCCTCAGACCGTGGCGCTGCTGCTGGAGCAGGGGGCAGAGGTGAACGCCATGAGCTACAGCGGGAATACAGCCATGCAGAACATCCTCCAGGTGACGTCTTACAAGCTGCAGAACCAGCCCGAGCTCATAGTGCGCGCCCTGCTGAATCATGGCGCCATCCGTGTGTGGCCCGGGGCCCTCAGCAAGGTAACAGGCTTCAACTAATGTGAGCAAGTAGAGCTGCAGTGTAAAGTACAGGGAAAAGACAGCAGAAGCATTAGCCTCTGATGAGAGAATTTATATTGATAAAGTAGCTGCAGTCACTAATCATAGTTGTGCCTTAAGAAAGCAGAGTTGCAGTGTAAAGCATGGGGAAGGGCAGAGCAGCTGTATAGACATCTGCTTTAAAAGGTAACTTAACGTTTGACAGACTTCTGACGTTATAGTGACATGTCAGAAGTTTGATTAGTGGGGGACCGAGCACTGAGACCCCACTAATCCCTAAAAGGAAGCTGCAGTAGTGCTCGTGTGAGCGTTCAGCCACTTCGTGTCTATTCGGATTTTTCCGAAAATCAATGTATGGGCTCAGTAGAAAATCTTTTTACATATACCCTGATGTACTCCCCACATATTACATATATCCTGATGTACTCCTCACACATTACATATACCCTGATGTACTCCTCACATATTACATATATCCTGATGTACTCCTCACATATTACATATATCCTGATGTACTCCTCACATATTACATATACCCTGATGTACTCCTCACATATTACATATACCCTGATGTACTCCTCACATATTACATATACCCTGATGTACTCCTCACACATTACATATATCCTGATGTACCCCTCACACATTACATATATCCTGATGTACTCCTCACATATTACATATACCCTGATGTACCCCTCACACATTACATATACCCTGATGTACTCCTCACATATTACATATATCCTGATGTACTCCTCACATATTACATATACCCTGATGTACTCCTCACATATTACATATACCCTGATGTACTCCTCACATATTACATATACCCTGATGTACTCCCCACATATTACATATACCCTGATGTACTCCTCACATATTACATATACCCTGATGTACTCCTCACATATTACATATATCCTGATGTACTCCTCACATATTACATATATCCTGATGTACTCCTCACATATTACATATATCCTGATGTACTCCTCACATATTACATATATCCTGATGTATTCCTCACATATTACATATATCCTGATGTACTCCTCACAAATCACATATACCCTGATGTACTCCTCACATATTTCATATACCCTGATGTACTCCTCACATATTACATATATCCTGATGTACTCCTCACATATTACATATATCCTGATGTACTCCTCACATATTACATATACCCTGATGTACTCCCCACATATTACATATATCCTGATGTACTCCTCACATATTACATATCCTGATGTACTCCTCACATATTACATATATCCTGATGTACTCCTCACATATTACATATATCCTGATGTACTCCTCACATATTACATATATCCTGATGTACTCCTCACACATTACATATACCCTGATGTACTCCTCACATATTACATATACCCTGATGTACTCCTCACATATTACATATACCCTGATGTACTCCTCACATATTACATATATCCTGATGTACTCCTCACATATTACATATATCCTGATGTACTCCTCACATATTACATATATCCTGATGTACTCCTCACATATTACATATATCCTGATGTACTCCTCACATATTACATATATCCTGATGTACTCCTCACATATTACATATATCCTGATGTACTCCTCACATATTACATATACCCTGATGTACTCCTCACATATTACATATATCCTGATGTACTCCTCACATATTACATATACCCTGATGTACTCCTCACATATTACATATATCCTGATGTACTCCTCACATATTACATATATCCTGATGTACTCCTCACATATTACATAAACCCTGATGTACTCCTCACATATTACATATATCCTGATGTGCTCCTCACATATTACATATATCCTGATGTGCTCCTCACATATTACATATATCCTGATGTACTCCTCACATATTACATATATCCTGATGTACTCCTCACATATTACATATATCCTGATGTGCTCCTCACATATTACATATATCCTGATGTACTCCTCACATATTACATATATCCTGATGTACTCCTCACATATTACATATTCCCTGATGTACTCCTCACATATTACATATATCCTGATGTACTCCGCACATATTACATATACCCTGATGTACTCCTCACATATTACATATACCCTGATGTACTCCTCACATATTACATATATCCTGATGTACTCCTCACATATTACATATACCCTGATGTACTCCTCACATATTACATATACCCTGATGTACTCCTCACATATTACATATACCCTGATGTACTCCTCACATATTACATATACCCTGATGTACTCCTCACATATTACATATACCCTGATGTACTCCTCACATATTACATATATCCTGATGTACTCCTCACATATTACATATACCCTGATGTACTCCTCACATATTACATATATCCTGATGTACTCCTCACATATTACATATACCCTGATGTACTCCTTACATATTACATATATCCTGATGTACTCCTCACATATATCCTGATGTACTCCTCTCATATTACACATACCCTGATGTACTCCTCACATATTACATATACCCTGATGTACTCCTCACATATTACATATACCCTGATGTACTCCTCACATATATCCTGATGTACTCCTCTCATATTACACATACCCTGATGTACTCCTCACATATTACATATATCCTGATGTACTCCTCACATATTACATATACCCTGATGTACTCCTCACATATTACATATACCCTGATGTACTCCTCACATATTACATATACCCTGATGTACTCCTCACACATTACATATATCCTGATGTACTCCTCACATATTACATATATCCTGATGTACTCCTCACATATTACATATATCCTGATGTACTCCTCACATATTACATATATCCTGATGTACTCCTCACATATTACATATACCCTGATGTACTCCTCACATATTACATATACCCTGATGTACTCCTCACATATATCCTGATGTACTCCTCACATATTACATATATCCTGATGTACTCCTCTCATATTACACATACCCTGATGTACTCCTCACATATTACATATACCCTGATGTACTCCTCACATATTACATATACCCTGATGTACCCCTCACATATTACATATACCCTGATGTACTCCTCACATATTACATATATCCTGATGTACTCCTCACATATTACATATACCCTGATGTACTCCTCACATATATGCTGATGTACTCATCACATATTACATATACCCTGATGTACTCCTCACATATTACATATACCGTGATGTACTCTTCACATATTACATATACCTTGATGTACTCCTCACATATTACTTATACCCTGATTTACTCCTCACATATTACATATATCCTGATGTACTCCTCACATATTACATATATCCTGATGTACTCCTCACATATTATATATACCCTGATGTACTCCGCACATATTACATATACCCTGATGTACTCCTCACATATTACATATATCCTGATGTACTCCTCACATATTACATATACCCTGATGTACTGCTCACATATTACATATATCCTGATGTACTACTCACATATTACATATATCCTGATGTACTCCTCACATATCACATATACCCTGATGTACTCCGCACATATTACATATACCCTGATGTACTACTCACATATTACATATATCCTGATGTACTCCTCACATATCACATATACCCTGATGTACTCCTCACATATTACATATATCCTGATGTACTCCTCACATATTACATATATCCTGATGTACTCCTCACATATTACATATACCCTGATGTACTCCTCACATATTACATATATCCTGATGTGCTCCTCACATATTATATATATCCTGATGTACTCCTCACATATTACATATATCCTGATGTACTCCTCACATATTACATATATCCTGATGTACTCCTCACATATTACATATATCCTGATGTACTCCTCACATATATCCTGATGTACTCCTCACATATTACATATACCCTGATGTACTCCTCACTTATTACATATATCCTGATGTGCTCCTCACATATTATATATACCCTGATGTACTCCTCACATATTACATATATCCTGATGTACTCCTCACATATTACATATACCCTGATGTACTCCTCACATATTACATATACCCTGATGTACTCCTCACATATTACATATATCCTGATGTACTCCTCACATATTACATATATCCTGATGTACTCCTCACATATTACATATACCCTGATGTACTCCTCACATATTACATATACCCTGATGTACTCCTCACATATTACATATATCCTGATGTACTCCTCACATATTACATATATCCTGATGTACTCCTCACATATTACATATACCCTGATGTACTCCTCACATATTACATATATCCTGATGTACTCCTCACATATTACATATACCCTGATGTACTCCTCACATATATGCTGATGTACTCATCACATATTACATATACCCTGATGTACTCCTCACATATTACATATACCGTGATGTACTCTTCACATATTACATATACCTTGATGTACTCCTCACATATTACTTATACCCTGATTTACTCCTCACATATTACATATATCCTGATGTACTCCTCACATATTACATATATTCTGATGTACTCCTCACATATTACATATACCCTGATGTACTCCTCACATATTACATATATCCTGATGTACTCCTCACATATTACATATATCCTGATGTACTCCTCACATATTACATATATCCTGATGTACTCCTCACATATTATATATATCCTGATGTACTCCTCACATATTACATATATCCTGATATACTACTCACATATTACATATATCCTGATGTACTCCTCACATATCACATATACCCTGATGTACTCCGCACATATTACATATACCCTGATGTACTACTCACATATTACATATATCCTGATGTACTCCTCACATATCACATATACCCTGATGTACTCCTCACATATTACATATATCCTGATGTACTCCTCACATATTACATATACCCTGATGTACTCCTCACATATTACATATATCCTGATGTGCTCCTCACATATTATATATATCCTGATGTACTCCTCACATATTACATATATCCTGATGTACTCCTCACATATTACATATATCCTGATGTACTCCTCACATATTACATATATCCTGATGTACTCCTCACATATATCCTGATGTACTCCTCACATATTACATATACCCTGATGTACTCCTCACTTATTACATATATCCTGATGTGCTCCTCACATATTATATATATCCTGATGTACTCCTCACATATTACATATATCCTGATGTACTCCTCACATATTACATATACCCTGATGTACTCCTCACATATTATATATACCCTGATGTACTCCTCACATATTACATATACCCTGATGTACTCCTCACATATTACATATACCCTGATGTACTCCTCACATATTACATATATCCTGATGTACTCCTCACATATTACATATATCCTGATATACTCCTCACATATTACATATATCCTGATGTACTCCTCACATATTACATATATCCCGATGTACTCCTCACATATATCCTGATGTACTCCTCACATATTACATATATCCTGATGTACTCCTCACATATTACATATATCCTGATGTACTCCTCACATATTACATATACCCTGATGTACTCCTCACATATTACATATATCCTGATGTACTCCTCACATATTACATATACCCTGATGTACTCCTCACATATTACATATATCCTGATGTACTCCTCACATATTACATATATCCCGATGTACTCCTCACATATTACATATATCCTGATGTACTCCTCACATATTACATATATCCTGATGTACTCCTCACATATTACATATACCCTGATGTACTCCGCACTGATTACATATATCCTGATGTACTCCTCACATATTACATATATCCTGATGTACCCCTCACATATTACATATATCCTGATGTACTCCTCACATATTACATATACCCTGATGTACTCCTCACATATTACATATATCCTGATGTACTCCTCACATATTACATATATCCTGATGTACTCCTCACATATTACATATATCCTGATGTACTCCTCACATATTACATATATCCTGATGTACTCCTCACATATTACATATATCCTGATGTACTCCTCACATATTACATATATCCTGATGTACTCCTCACATATATCCTCATGTACTCCTCACATATTACATATACCCTGATGTACTCCTCACATATTACATATACCCTGATGTACTCCTCACATATTACATATACCCAGATGTACTCCTCACAGATTGCATATATCCTGATGTGCTCCTCACATATTATATATATCCTGATGTACTCCTCACATATTACATATATCCTGATGTACTCCTCACATATTACATATATCCTGATGTACTCCTCACATATTACATATATCCTGATGTACTCCGCACTGATTACATATATCCTGATGTACTCCTCACATATTACATATATCCTGATGTACCCCTCACATATTACATATACCCTGATGTACCCCTCACATATTACATATATCCTGATGTACTCCTCACATATTACATATATCCTGATGTCCTCCTCACATATTACATATATCCTGATGTACTCCTCACATATTACATATATCCTGATGTACTCCTCACATATTACATATATCCTGATGTACTCCTCACATATTACATATATCCTGATGTACTCCTCACATATTACATATATCCTGATGTACTCCTCACATATTACATATATCCTGATGTACTCCTCACATATATCCTGATGTACTCCTCACATATTACATATACCCTGATGTACTCCTCACATATTACATATACCCTGATGTACTCCTCACATATTACATATACCCTGATGTACTCCTCACATATCACATATACCCTGATGTACTCCTCACATATTACATATATCCTGATGTACTCCTCACATATTACATATATCCTGATGTACTCCTCACATATTACATATATCCTGATGTACTCCTCACATATTACATATACCCAGATGTACTCCTCACAGATTGCATATATCCTGATGTGCTCCTCACATATTATATATATCCTGATGTGCTCCTCACATATTACATATATCCTGATGTACTCCTCACATATTACATATATCCTGATGTACTCCGCACTGATTACATATATCCTGATGTACTCCTCACATATTACATATACCCTGATGTACTCCTCACATATTACATATATCCTGATGTACTCCTCACATATTACATATATCCTGATGTACCCCTCACATATTACATATATCCTGATGTACTCCTCACATATTACATATACCCTGATGTACTCCTCACATATTACATATACCCTGATGTACTCCTCACATATTACATATACCCTGATGTGCTCCTCACATATTACATATACCCTGATGTGCTCCTCACATATTACATATATCCTGATGTACTCCGCACATATTACATATATCCTGATGTACTCCTCACATATTACATATACCCTGATGAACTCCTCACATATTACATATACCCTGATGTGCTCCTCACATATTACATATATCCTGATGTACTCCTCACATATTACATATACCCTGATGAACTCCTCACATATTACATATACCCTGATGTGCTCCTCACATATTACATATACCCTGATGTACTCCTCACTTATTACATATATCCTGATGTGCTCCTCACATATTATATATATCCTGATGTACTCCTCACATATTACATATACCCTGATGTACTCCTCACATATTACATATACCCTGATGTACTCCTCACATATTACATATACCCTGATGTACTCCTCACATATTACATATACCCTGATGTACTCCTCACATATTACATATATCCTGATGTACTCCTCACATATTACATATACCCTGATGTACTCCTCACATATTACATATATCCTGATGTACTCCTCACATATTACATATATCCCGATGTACTCCTCACATATATCCTGATGTACTCCTCACATATTACATATATCCTGATGTACTCCTCACATATTACATATACCCTGATGTACTCCTCACATATTACATATATCCTGATGTACTCCTCACATATTACATATACCCTGATGTACTCCTCACATATTACATATATCCTGATGTACTCCTCACATATTACATATACCCTGATGTACTCCTCACATATTACATATATCCTGATGTACTCCTCACATATTACATATATCCCGATGTACTCCTCACATATTACATATATCCTGATGTACTCCTCACATATTACATATACCCTGATGTACTCCGCACTGATTACATATATCCTGATGTACTCCTCACATATTACATATATCCTGATGTACCCCTCACATATTACATATATCCTGATGTACTCCTCACATATTACATATACCCTGATGTACTCCTCACATATTACATATATCCTGATGTACTCCTCACATATTACATATATCCTGATGTACTCCTCACATATTACATATATCCTGATGTACTCCTCACATATTACATATATCCTGATGTACTCCTCACATATTACATATATCCTGATGTACTCCTCACATATATCCTGATGTACTCCTCACATATTACATATACCCTGATGTACTCCTCACATATTACATATACCCTGATGTACTCCTCACATATTACATATACCCAGATGTACTCCTCACAGATTGCATATATCCTGATGTGCTCCTCACATATTATATATATCCTGATGTACTCCTCACATATTACATATATCCTGATGTACTCCTCACATATTACATATATCCTGATGTACTCCTCACATATTACATATATCCTGATGTACTCCGCACTGATTACATATATCCTGATGTACTCCTCACATATTACATATATCCTGATGTACCCCTCACATATTACATATACCCTGATGTACCCCTCACATATTACATATATCCTGATGTACTCCTCACATATTACATATATCCTGATGTACTCCTCACATATTACATATATCCTGATGTACTCCTCACATATTACATATATCCTGATGTACTCCTCACATATTACATATATCCTGATGTACTCCTCACATATTACATATATCCTGATGTACTCCTCACATATTACATATATCCTGATGTACTCCTCACATATTACATATATCCTGATGTACTCCTCACATATTACATATATCCTGATGTACTCCTCACATATATCCTGATGTACTCCTCACATATTACATATACCCTGATGTACTCCTCACATATTACATATACCCTGATGTACTCCTCACATATTACATATACCCAGATGTACTCCTCACAGATTGCATATATCCTGATGTGCTCCTCACATATTATATATATCCTGATGTGCTCCTCACATATTACATATATCCTGATGTACTCCTCACATATTACATATATCCTGATGTACTCCTCACATATTACATATATCCTGATGTACTCCGCACTGATTACATATATCCTGATGTACTCCTCACATATTACATATACCCTGATGTACTCCTCACATATTACATATATCCTGATGTACTCCTCACATATTACATATATCCTGATGTACACCTCACATATTACATATACCCTGATGTACCACTCACATATTACATATATCCTGATGTACTCCTCACATATTACATATACCCTGATGTACTCCTCACATATTACATATATCCTGATGTACTCCTCACATATTACATATATCCTGATGTACTCCTCACATATTACATATACCCTAAAGAACTCCTCACATATTACATATACCCTGATGTACTCCTCACATATTACATATACCCTGATGTACTCCTCACATATTACATATATCCTGATGTGCTCCTCACATATTACAAATACCCTGATGTACTCCTCACATATTATATATACCCTGATGTACTCCTCACATATTACATATACCCTGATGTACTCCTCACATATTACATATATCCTGATGTACTCCTCACATATTACATATATCCTGATGTACTCCTCACATATTACATATATCCTGATGTACTCCTCACATATTACATATATCCTGATGTACTCCTCACACATTACATATACCCTGATGTACTCCTCACACATTACATATACCCTGATGTACTCCTCACATATTACATATACCCTGATGTACTCCTCACATATTACATATATCCTGATGTACTCCTCACATATTACATATACCCTGATGAACTCCTCACATATTACATATACCCTGATGTGCTCCTCACATATTACATATACCCTGATGTACTCCTCACATATTACATATATCCTGATGTACTCCTCACATATTACATATACCCTGATGAACTCCTCACATATTACATATACCCTGATGTACTCCTCACATATTACATATACCCTGATGTACTCCTCACATATTACATATATCCTGATGTGCTCCTCACATATTACAAATACCCTGATGTACTCCTCACATATTATATATACCCTGATGTACTCCTCACATATTACATATACCCTGATGTACTCCTCACATATTACATATATCCTGATGTACTCCTCACATATTACATATATCCTGATGTACTCCTCACATATTACATATATCCTGATGTACTCCTCACATATTACATATATCCTGATGTACTCCTCACATATTACATATATCCTGATGTACTCCTCACATATTACATATATCCTGATGTACTCCTCACACATTACATATACCCTGATGTACTCCTCACATATTACATATATCCTGATGTGCTCCTCACATATTACAAATACCCTGATGTACTCCTCACATATTATATATACCCTGATGTACTCCTCACATATTACATATACCCTGATGTACTCCTCACATATTACATATATCCTGATGTACTCCTCACATATTACATATATCCTGATGTACTCCTCACATATTACATATATCCTGATGTACTCCTCACATATTACATATATCCTGATGTACTCCTCACATATTACATATATCCTGATGTACTCCTCACACATTACATATACCCTGATGTACTCCTCACATATTACATATATCCTGATGTGCTCCTCACATATTACAAATACCCTGATGTACTCCTCACATATTATATATACCCTGATGTACTCCTCACATATTACATATACCCTGATGTACTCCTCACATATTACATATATCCTGATGTACTCCTCACATATTACATATATCCTGATGTACTCCTCACATATTACATATATCCTGATGTACTCCTCACATATTACATATATCCTGATGTACTCCTCACATATTACATATATCCTGATGTACTCCTCACATATTACATATATCCTGATGTACTCCTCACATATTACATATATCCTGATGTACTCCTCACACATTACATATACCCTGATGTACTCCTCACACATTACATATACCCTGATGTACTCCTCACATATTACATATACCCTGATGTACTCCTCACATATTACATATATCCTGATGTACTCCTCACATATTACATATATCCTGATGTACTCCTCACATATTACATATACCCTGATGTACTCCTCACAGATTACATATACCCTGATGTACTCCTCACATATTACATATATCCTGATGTACTCCTCACATATTACATATATCCTGATGTACTCCTCACATATTACATATATCCTGATGTACTCCTCACATATATCCTGATGTACTCCTCACATATTACATATACCCTGATGTACTCCTCACATATTACATATACCCTGATGTACTCCTCACATATTACATATACCCAGATGTACTCCTCACAGATTGCATATATCCTGATGTGCTCCTCACATATTATATATATCCTGATGTACTCCTCACATATTACATATATCCTGATGTACTCCTCACATATTACATATATCCTGATGTACTCCTCACATATTACATATATCCTGATGTACTCCGCACTGATTACATATATCCTGATGTACTCCTCACATATTACATATATCCTGATGTACCCCTCACATATTACATATACCCTGATGTACCCCTCACATATTACATATATCCTGATGTACTCCTCACATATTACATATATCCTGATGTACTCCTCACATATTACATATATCCTGATGTACCCCTCACATATTACATATATCCTGATGTACTCCTCACATATTACATATATCCTGATGTACTCCTCACATATTACATATACCCTGATGTACTCACACATTACATATACCCTGATGTACTCCTCACATATTACATATATCCTGATGTACTCCTCACATATTACATATACCCTGATGTACTCCTCACATATTACATATACCCTGATGTACTCCATACATATTACATATACCCTGATGTACTCCGCACATATTACATATACCCTGATGTACTCCTCACATATTACATATACCCTGATGTACTCCTCACATATTACATATACCCTGATGTACTCCTCACATATTACATATACCCTGATGTACTCCTCACATATTACATATACCCTGATGTACTCCTCACATATTACATATATCCTGATGTACTCCTCACATATTACATATTTCCTGATGTACTCCTCACATATTACATATACCCTGATGTACTCCTCACATATTACATATATCCTGATGTACTCCTCACATATTACATATACCCTGATGTACTCCTCACATATTACATATACCCTGATGTACTCCTCACATATTACATATATCCTGATGTACTCCTCACATATTACATGTATCCTGATGTACTCCTCACATATTACATATATCCTGATGTACTCCTCACATATTACATATACCCTGATGTACTCCTCGCATATTACATATACCCTGATGTATTCCTCACATATTACATATACCCTGATGTACTCCTCACATATTACATATACCCTGATGTACTCCTCACATATTACATATACCCTGATGTACTCCTCACATATTACATATACCCTGATGTACTCCTCACATATTACATATATCCTGATGTACTCCTCACATATTACATATATCCTGATGTACTCCTCACATATTACATATATCCTGATGTACTCCTCACATATTACATATACCCTGATGTACTCCTCACATATTACATATACCCTGATGTACTCCTCACATATTACATATACCCTGATGTACTCCTCACATATTACATATACCCTGATGTACTCCTCACATATTACATATATCCTGATGTACTCCTCACATATTACATATATCCTGATGTACTCCTCACATATTACATATATCCTGATGTACTCCGCACTGATTACATATATCCTGATGTACTCCTCACATATTACATATATCCTGATGTACCCCTCACATATTACATATATCCTGATGTACTCCTCACATATTACATATACCCTGATGTGCTCCTCACATATTACATATACCCTGATGTACTCCTCACATATTACATATATCCTGATGTACTCCTCACATATTACATATATCCTGATGTACTCCTCACATATTACATATACCCTGATGTACTCCTCACATATTACACATACCCTGATGTACTCCGCACTGATTACAAATATCCTAATGTACTCCTCACATATTACATATACCCTGATGTACTCCTCACATATTACATATATCCTGATGTACTCCTCACATATTACATATATCCTGATGTACTCCTCACATATTACATATACCCTGATGTACTCCTCACATATTACATATATCCTGATGTACTCCTCACATATTACATATACCCTGATGTACTCCTCACATATTACATATACCCTGATGTACTCCTCACATATTACATATATCCTGATGTACTCCTCACATATTACATAT
Organism: Rhinoderma darwinii; assembly: GCF_050947455.1. Classification (NCBI taxonomy): domain Eukaryota; kingdom Metazoa; phylum Chordata; class Amphibia; order Anura; family Rhinodermatidae; genus Rhinoderma; species Rhinoderma darwinii. The sequence continues at coordinate 799,244 of NW_027461787.1, forward strand.
ATCCTGATGAACTCCTCACATATTACATATATCCTGATGTGCTCCTCACATATTACATATACCCTGATGTACTCCTCACATATTACATATACCCTGATGTACTCCTCACATATTACATATATCCTGATGTACTCCTCACATGTTACATATATCCTGATGTACTCCTCACATATACCCTGATGTACTCCTCACATATTACATATACCCTGATGTACTCCTCACATATTACATATACCCTGATGTACTCCTCACATATTACATATATCCTGATGTACTCCTCACATATTACATATACCCTGATGTACTCCTCACATATTACATATACCCTGATGTACTCCTCACATATTACATATATCCTGATGTACTCCTCACATATTACATATATCCTGATGTACTCCTCACATATTACATATACCCTGATGTACTCCTCACATATTACATATATCCTGATGTACTCCTCACATGTTACATATATCCTGATGTACTCCTCACATATTACATATATCCCGATGTACTCCTCACATATTACATATACCCTGATGTACTCCTCACATATTACATATACCCTGATGTACTCCTCACATATACCCTGATGTACTCCTCACATATTACATATACCCTGATGTACTCCTCACATATTACATATACCCTGATGTACTCCTCACATATTACATATATCCTGATGTACTCCTCACATATTACATATACCCTGATGTACTCCTCACATATTACATATACCCTGATGTACTCCTCACATATTACATATATCCTGATGTACTCCTCACATATTACATATATCCTGATGTACTCCTCACATATTACATATACCCTGATGTACTCCTCACATATTACATATACCCTGATGTACTCCACATGTTACATATACCCTGATGTACTCCTCACATATTACATATACCCTGATGTACTCCTCATATTACATATACCCTGATGTACTCCTCACATATTACATATATCCTGATGTACTCCTCACATATTACATATCTACTGATGTACTCCTCACATATTACATATACCCTGATGTACTCCTCACATATTACATATACCCTGATGAACTCCTCACATATTACATATACCCTGATGTACTCCTCACATATTACATATACCCTGATGTACTCCTCACATATTACATATACCCTGATGTACTCCTCACATATTACATATATCCTGATGTACTCCTCACATATTACATATACCCTGATGTACTCCTGACATATTACATATATCCTGATGTACTCCTCACATATTACATATATCCTGATGTACTCCTCACATATTACATATACCCTGATGTACTCCTCACATATTACATATATCCTGATGTACTCCTCACATATTACATATACCCTGATGTACTCCTCACATATTACATATATCCTGATGTACTCCTCACATATTACATATACCCTGATGAACTCCTCACATATTACATATACCCTGATGTACTCCTCACATATTACATATACCCTGATGTACTCCTCACATATTACATATACCCTGATGTACTCCTCACATATTACATATACCCTGATGTATTCCTCACATATTACATATATCCTGATGTACTCCTCACATATTACATATACCCTGATGTACTCCTCACATATTACATATACCCTGATGTACTCCTCACATATTACATATATCCTGATGTACTCCGCACTGATTACATATATCCTGATGTACTCCTCACATATTACATATACCCTGATGTACTCCTCACATATTACATATACCCTGATGTACTCCTCACATATTACATATACCCTGATGTACTCCTCACATATTACATATATCCTGATGTACTCCTCACATATTACATATATCCTGATGTACTCCTCACATATTACATATACCCTGATGTACTCCACATGTTACATATACCCTGATGTACTCCTCACATATTACGTATACCCTGATGTACTCCTCACATATTATATACCCTGATGTACTCCTCACATATTACATATACCCTGATGTACTCCTCACATATTACATATACCCTGATGTACTCCTCACATATTACATATACCCTGATGTACTCCACATGTTACATATATCCTGATGTACTCCTCACATATTACATATACCCTGATGTACTCCTCACATATTACATATACCCTGATGTACTCCACATGTTACATATACCCTGATGTACTCCTCACATATTACATATACCCTGATGTACTCCTCACATATTACATATACACTGATGTACTCCTCACACATTACATATATCCTGATGTACTCCTCACATATTACATATACCCTGATGTACTCCTCACATATTACATATACCCTGATGTACTCCTCACATATTACATATATCCTGATGTACTCCTCACATATTACATATATCCTGATGTACTCCTCACATATTACATATACCCTGATGTACTCCTCACATATTACATATACCCTGATGTACTCCACATGTTACATATACCCTGATGTACTCCTCACATATTACATATATCCTGATGTACTCCTCACATATTACATATACCCTGATGTACTCCTCACATATTACATATACCCTGATGTACTCCTCACATATTACATATACCCTGATGTACTCCTCACATATTACATATACCCTGATGTACTCCTCACATATTACATATACCCTGATGTACTCCTCACATATTACATATACCCTGATGTACTCCTCACATATTACATATACCCTGATGTACTCCTCACATATTACATATACCCTGATGTACTCCTCACATATTACATATACCCTGATGTACTCCTCACATATTACATATACCCTGATGTACTCCTCACATATTACATATATCCTGATGTACTCCTCACATATTACATATATCCTGATGTACTCCTCACATATTACATATACCCTGATGTACTCCTCACATATTACATATACCCTGATGTACTCCACATGTTACATATACCCTGATGTACTCCTCACATATTACATGTACCCTGATGTACTCCTCACATATTACATATACCCTGATGTGCTCCTCACATATTACATATACCCTGATGTACTCCTCACATATTACATATACCCTGATGTACTCCTCACATATTACATATACCCTGATGTACTCCTCACATATTACATATATCCTGATGTACTCCTCACATATTACATATACCCTGATGTACTCCTCATATTACATATACCCTGATGTACTCCTCACATATTACATATATCCTGATGTACTCCTCACATATTACATATATACTGATGTACTCCTCACATATTACATATATCCTGATGTACTCCTCACATATTACATATATCCTGATGTACTCCTCACATATTACATATACCCTGATGTACTCCTCATATTACATATACCCTGATGTACTCCTCACATATTACATATATCCTGATGTACTCCTCACATATTACATATATACTGATGTACTCCTCACATATTACATATATCCTGATGTACTCCTCACATATTACATATATCCTGATGTACTCCTCACATATTACATATACCCTGATGTACTCCTCACATATTACATATATCCTGATGTACTCCTCACATATTACATATACCCTGATGTACTCCTCACATATTACATATACCCTGATGTACTCCTCACATATTACATATATCCTGATGTACTCCTCACATATTACATACACCCTGATGTGCTCCTCACATATTACATATATCCTGATGTACTCCTCACATATTACATATATCCTGATGTACTCCTCACATATTACATATACCCTGATGTACTCCTCACATATTACATATACCCTGATGTACTCCTCACATATTACATATATCCTGATGTACTCCTCACATATTACACATACCCTGATGTACTCCTCACATATTACATATACCCTGATGTACTCCTCACACATTACATATACCCTGATGTGCTCCTCCCATATTACATATACCCTGATGTACTCCTCACATATTACATATATCCTGATGTACTCCTCACATATTACATATACCCTGATGAACTCCTCACATATTACATATACCCTGATGTACTCCTCACATATTACATATACCCTGATGTACTCCTCACATATTACATATACCCTGATGTATTCCTCACATATTACATATATCCTGATGTACTCCTCACATATTACATATACCCTGATGTACTCCTCACATATTACATATACCCTGATGTACTCCTCACATATTACATATACCCTGATGTACTCCTCACATATTACATATACCCTGATGTACTCCTCACATATTACATATACCCTGATGTACTCCTCACATATTACATATATCCTGATGTACTCCTCACATATTACATATATCCTGATGTACTCCTCACATATTACATATACCCTGATGTACTCCTCACACATTACATATATCCTGATGTACTCCTCACATATTACATATATCCTGATGTACTCCTCACATATTACATATACCCTGATGTACTCCTCACACATTACATATATCCTGATGTACTCCTCACATATTACATATATCCTGATGTACTCCTCACATATTACATATACCCTGATGTACTCCTCACATATTACATATACCCTGATGTACTCCACATGTTACATATACCCTGATGTACTCCTCACATATTACATATACCCTGATGTACTCCTCACATATTATATACCCTGATGTACTCCTCACATATTACATATACCCTGATGTACTCCTCACATATTACATATACCCTGATGTACTCCTCACATATTACATATACCCTGATGTACTCCACATGTTACATATATCCTGATGTACTCCTCACATATTACATATACCCTGATGTACTCCTCACATATTACATATACCCTGATGTACTCCACATGTTACATATACCCTGATGTACTCCTCACATATTACATATACCCTGATGTACTCCTCACATATTACATATACACTGATGTACTCCTCACACATTACATATATCCTGATGTACTCCTCACATATTACATATACCCTGATGTACTCCTCACATATTACATATACCCTGATGTACTCCTCACATATTACATATATCCTGATGTACTCCTCACATATTACATATATCCTGATGTACTCCTCACATATTACATATACCCTGATGTACTCCTCACATATTACATATACCCTGATGTACTCCACATGTTACATATACCCTGATGTACTCCTCACATATTACATATATCCTGATGTACTCCTCACATATTACATATACCCTGATGTACTCCTCATATTACATATACCCTGATGTACTCCTTACATATTACATATATCCTGATGTACTCCTCACATATTACATATACCCTGATGAACTCCTCACATATTACATATACCCTGATGTACTCCTCACATATTACATATACCCTGATGTACTCCTCACATATTACATATATCCTGATGTACTCCTCACATATTACATATACCCTGATGTACTCCTCATATTACATATACCCTGATGTACTCCTCACATATTACATATATCCTGATGTACTCCTCACATATTACATATACCCTGATGTACTCCTCACATATTACATATATCCTGATGTACTCCTCATATTACATATACCCTGATGTACTCCTCACATATTACATATATCCTGATGTACTCCTCACATATTACATATATCCTGATGTACTCCTCACATATTACATATATACTGATGTACTCCTCACATATTACATATATCCTGATGTACTCCTCACATATTACATATATCCTGATGTACTCCTCACATATTACATATACCCTGATGTACTCCTCACATATTACATATATCCTGATGTACTCCTCACATATTACATATACCCTGATGTACTCCTCACATATTACATATACCCTGATGTACTCCTCACATATTACATATATCCTGATGTACTCCTCACATATTACATACACCCTGATGTGCTCCTCACATATTACATATATCCTGATGTACTCCTCACATATTACATATATCCTGATGTACTCCTCACATATTACATATACCCTGATGTACTCCTCACATATTACATATACCCTGATGTACTCCTCACATATTACATATATCCTGATGTACTCCTCACATATTACACATACCCTGATGTACTCCTCACATATTACATATACCCTGATGTACTCCTCACACATTACATATACCCTGATGTGCTCCTCCCATATTACATATACCCTGATGTACTCCTCACATATTACATATATCCTGATGTACTCCTCACATATTACATATACCCTGATGAACTCCTCACATATTACATATACCCTGATGTACTCCTCACATATTACATATACCCTGATGTACTCCTCACATATTACATATACCCTGATGTATTCCTCACATATTACATATACCCTGATGTACTCCTCACATATTACATATACCCTGATGTACTCCTCACATATTACATATATCCTGATGTACTCCTCACATATTACATATATCCTGATGTACTCCTCACATATTACATATACCCTGATGTACTCCTCACACATTACATATATCCTGATGTACTCCTCACATATTACATATATCCTGATGTACTCCTCACATATTACATATACCCTGATGTACTCCTCACACATTACATATATCCTGATGTACTCCTCACATATTACATATATCCTGATGTACTCCTCACATATTACATATACCCTGATGTACTCCTCACATATTACATATACCCTGATGTACTCCACATGTTACATATACCCTGATGTACTCCTCACATATTACATATACCCTGATGTACTCCTCACATATTATATACCCTGATGTACTCCTCACATATTACATATACCCTGATGTACTCCTCACATATTACATATACCCTGATGTACTCCTCACATATTACATATACCCTGATGTACTCCACATGTTACATATATCCTGATGTACTCCTCACATATTACATATACCCTGATGTACTCCTCACATATTACATATACCCTGATGTACTCCACATGTTACATATACCCTGATGTACTCCTCACATATTACATATACCCTGATGTACTCCTCACATATTACATATACACTGATGTACTCCTCACACATTACATATATCCTGATGTACTCCTCACATATTACATATACCCTGATGTACTCCTCACATATTACATATACCCTGATGTACTCCTCACATATTACATATATCCTGATGTACTCCTCACATATTACATATATCCTGATGTACTCCTCACATATTACATATACCCTGATGTACTCCTCACATATTACATATACCCTGATGTACTCCACATGTTACATATACCCTGATGTACTCCTCACATATTACATATATCCTGATGTACTCCTCACATATTACATATACCCTGATGTACTCCACACATATTACATATATCCTGATGTACTCCTCACATATTACATACACCCTGATGTACTCCTCACATATTACATATACCCTGATGTACTCCTCACATATTACATATACCCTGATGTACTCCTCACATATTACATATACCCTGATGTACTCCTCACATATTACATATACCCTGATGTACTCCTCACATATTACATATACCCTGATGTACTCCTCACATATTACATATACCCTGATGTACTCCTCACATATTACATATATCCTGATGTACTCCTCACATATTACATATATCCTGATGTACTCCTCACATATTACATATACCCTGATGTACTCCTCACATATTACATATACCCTGATGTACTCCACATGTTACATATACCCTGATGTACTCCTCACATATTACATGTACCCTGATGTACTCCTCACATATTACATATACCCTGATGTGCTCCTCACATATTACATATACCCTGATGTACTCCTCACATATTACATATACCCTGATGTACTCCTCACATATTACATATACCCTGATGTACTCCTCACATATTACATATATCCTGATGTACTCCTCACATATTACATATACCCTGATGTACTCCTCATATTACATATACCCTGATGTACTCCTCACATATTACATATATCCTGATGTACTCCTCACATATTACATATATACTGATGTACTCCTCACATATTACATATATCCTGATGTACTCCTCACATATTACATATATCCTGATGTACTCCTCACATATTACATATACCCTGATGTACTCCTCATATTACATATACCCTGATGTACTCCTCACATATTACATATATCCTGATGTACTCCTCACATATTACATATATACTGATGTACTCCTCACATATTACATATATCCTGATGTACTCCTCACATATTACATATATCCTGATGTACTCCTCACATATTACATATACCCTGATGTACTCCTCACATATTACATATATCCTGATGTACTCCTCACATATTACATATACCCTGATGTACTCCTCACATATTACATATACCCTGATGTACTCCTCACATATTACATATATCCTGATGTACTCCTCACATATTACATATACCCTGATGTACTCCTCACATATTACATATATCCTGATGTACTCCTCACATATTACATATACCCTGATGTGCTCCTCACATATTACATATACCCTGATGTACTCCTCACATATTACATATACCCTGATGTACTCCTCACATATTACATATACCCTGATGTGCTCCTCACATATTACATATACCCTGATGTACTCCTCACATATTACATATACCCTGATGTACTCCTCACATATTACATATACCCTGATGTACTCCTCACATATTACATATATCCTGATGTACTCCTCACATATTACATATACCCTGATGTACTCCTCATATTACATATACCCTGATGTACTCCTCACATATTACATATATCCTGATGTACTCCTCACATATTACATATATACTGATGTACTCCTCACATATTACATATATCCTGATGTACTCCTCACATATTACATATATCCTGATGTACTCCTCACATATTACATATACCCTGATGTACTCCTCATATTACATATACCCTGATGTACTCCTCACATATTACATATATCCTGATGTACTCCTCACATATTACATATATACTGATGTACTCCTCACATATTACATATATCCTGATGTACTCCTCACATATTACATATATCCTGATGTACTCCTCACATATTACATATACCCTGATGTACTCCTCACATATTACATATATCCTGATGTACTCCTCACATATTACATATACCCTGATGTACTCCTCACATATTACATATACCCTGATGTACTCCTCACATATTACATATATCCTGATGTACTCCTCACATATTACATATACCCTGATGTACTCCTCACATATTACATATATCCTGATGTACTCCTCACATATTACATATACCCTGATGTACTCCTCACATATTACATATATCCTGATGTACTCCTCACATATTACATATATCCTGATGTACTCCTCACATATTACATATATCCTGATGTACTCCTCACATATTACATATATCCTGATTTACTCCTCACATATTACATATACCCTGATGTACTCCTCACATATTACATATACCCTGATGTACTCCTCACATATTACATATACCCTGATGTGCTCCTCACATATTACATATATCCTGATGTACTCCTCACATATTACATATATCCTGATGTACTCCTCACATATTACATATACCCTGATGTACTCCTCACATATTACATATATCCTGATGTACTCCTCACATATTACACATACCCTGATGTACTCCTCACATATTACATATACCCTGATGTACTCCTCACACATTACATATACCCTGATGTGCTCCTCCCATATTACATATACCCTGATGTACTCCTCACATATTACATATACCCTGATGAACTCCTCACATATTACATATACCCTGATGTACTCCTCACATATTACATATACCCTGATGTACTCCTCACATATTACATATACCCTGATGTACTCCTCACATATTACATATACCCTGATGTACTCCTCACATATTACATATACCCTGATGTATTCCTCACATATTACATATATCCTGATGTACTCCTCACATATTACATATACCCTGATGTACTCCTCACATATTACATTTACCCTGATGAACTCCTCACATATTACATATACCCTGATGTACTCCTCACATATTACATATACCCTGATGTACTCCTCACATATTACATATACCCTGATGTACTCCTCACATATTACATATATCCTGATGTACTCCGCACTGATTACATACGCCCCCACATTATAAACTGAAATACCAGTAAGACTCCAAATAAAACTACTACCAAGCAATCTCCACGCTCCAAAAGCCAAATGGCACTCCCTCCCTTCTGAGCCCTGCACTTAATATCATGTCGTGGTCCGGGGGGTGATGCATTGAGCGGGCTCATGAGCTGAGCCTTTGCCAAACGGTGCGGGTGTCAGCTGTGTATTACAGCTGACACCCGGGACTAACGGACAGGAACAGCGATCGTGCGGTTACAGAAGCCTGTAAAAATGATACTATACTGCAATACATTAGTTACATTAGTATTGCAGTGTATTATAAGAACGATATAATGATCGCTGGTTCACGTGCCCTGGGGGGGGGGGGGGCTGATAAAATGTGTAAAAAAAAAGGTAAAGTTATTATTAGTGAAAAAAAATATATAAATGAAAACCCTTTACCATTTTTCCTCTAAAGTTATGTAAAAAAGAAATAAAATTGGTATCGCTAAAAGTCTGAACTGTTACAATATACCGTTATTTCGCTCGCACGGTGAACGCTGTCAAAAATAAAGAATTTAAAACTCCAAAATCTCAGTTTTTTGGTCACTTTAGCTTTTTAAAAAACTGTAATAAAAAGTGATCAAAAAGATGAATGTACCGAAAAATGTTACCATTCAAAACGACAGCTCGTCCCGCTTCAAAGCCCTCGTAGCGCTGAATGGACCAGTAAATACTCCGAATCTGGTGAAATAAATAATTTTTTTAACACGTGGTTTTTACTTTGTATAAGTAGTAAAATATAAAATAAAACTGTTCATTTGGTATCACCGCATAGATATTAAGTCGCAGAAAAAAATGTAAGGTGTCTTTTTTGCCGCACGGTGAAAGCCGTAAAAACGAAACTCGAAAAACAATGGAGGAATCGCAGCTTTTTCCAATTTCAGCCCGCAAAGAATTTTATTTTCAGTTTCCCCGAACATTATATGTGACTTTAAATGTTGTCATTAGAAACGACAAAATCCGCCCTCGCACCGCTCTACTGACGGAAAAAGAAAAAAATCTGGCTCTTGGAACGCCGGGAGGGAAAAACTAAAATGAAAAATCAGAAAATGGATCAGTCCTGAAAGGGTTAATTAATTTCTAATGAAAAACCATGTATGACCCTATGTGAGGTACAGGGGTGAACCTAGCCCCTCTGCTGCCTGAGGCGAACTATGAAAAGGCCCCCCCCCCCCCAATCTATCGGAGTTTTCTCATTACTGGCTTTACACATCAAACACGCAATATATAAAAAAATGAAATAGGAAAACATTTGTTGTTGATTTGTAAAGTGCTGATTAATGTACGGAGAGGATGTAAAGAACTCTTCTTACTGTATGACTTTAGTATCACGGATCAGCAGCGCAGCGTTAACACTGGAAATGGTTTCACGTCTTCTATGCCCCCTTTTTATTACCTAATTGACTTATGATTTTTAACCGAGTTCAGTGGCCCGGCGTGGTCGGCATGATGCAGTGATGTCATCGTGCCGGGCAGTGACGTCATCAGCGTGCTCCCGATCTCTTGTAGGCCTCAGGCCTAAACCAGGCTGTGGCCTACAAGAGCAAACAGGGGTTTCTATTGTGGCAAATTATTATTTTTTTTACAGTTTATACTGCCAACTTTTTTTTGGTGGATTCCGCTGGACCGTTTGGACTACTTCAATGATCAACTTTTAAAAAAAATAAATTGTGAAAGAGGGTTGCATGGGGGAGTTTTGATTTCAATAAAAAAAAATTCTTATGTCTGTTTTTTTTTAATACTTTATTATGGCCTTAGTAATGGCAGCGGTCTGATTGACAGCGTTCAATTCTAAGGCTGGGGCTTAGCATTAGCCAGTAAAAAGGCTATCACTAACCCCTATTAGTACCCCGGTTCTCACTGCCGCCAGGGATACCGGGAAGAGTCGAGTACGATTCAGTACCTGGTCATCTGAAACGACGGTAAGGCCGCAGGCTGGTATTATCAGGCTGGGAAGGGCCAAAAAATAGGCCCTTCCCCCCCTGGTGATGCTCGGCTGCAGCTGCTTTATTGTATCTGGCTGGCTATGAAAAATTGGGGAAACCCCTCGTCATTTTTTAAAAATAAATTGAAAAAAAATTACGTGAGATCCCCTCCATTTTTCATAGCCAGCCAGATACAATAAAGCAGCAGCAGCCGAGCATCACCAGGGGGGGAAGGGCCATGGTTTTTGTCCCTTCCTAGCCTGATATTTCCTGCCTGCGGCCACCCCAGTACCCGCCCTTCACTTCAGACGGTCGGGTGCTGGATCGTACCCAGCTCTTCCCGGTACTCCTGGTGGCGGTGGGTACCGGGGTCATAATAGGGGTTAGTGACGGCCTTATTACTGGCTAACACTGAGCCCCTTCTTAGTAATGGACGCTCTCGATCAGACAACAACCATTACTAAGGCGGTAATGAAGTGTTAAAAAACAGAGACATAAAGACATTGATTTTATTGAAATGACAACTCTTCCACACAACCCACTGTAACCATTTTATTAAAAAAATTAAAATAAAGCTTAAATCAGCGAAGTCGTCCAACGAATCTACGACGTAGTCCAAATGGTCCAGCGGAACCTGCAAAACAAAATGAGCAGTATGAAAAATAAAGATAAAGCTGGCTGCCCCCGCAGACGTACAGACATATGATAAATAGCAGCCCCCGCAGACGTACAGACATATGATAAATAGCTGACCCCGCAGACGTACAGACATATGATAAATAGCAGCCCCCGCAGACGTACAGACATATGATAAATAGCTGACCCCGCAGACGTACAGACATATGATAAATAGCTGCCCCCGCAGACGTACAGACATATGATAAATAGCAGCCCCCGCAGACGTACAGACATATGATAAATAGCAGCCCCCGCAGACGTACAGACATAAATAGCTGCCCCCGCAGACGTACAGACATAAATAGCTGCCCCCGCAGACGTACAGACATATGATAAATAGCTGCCCCCGCAGACGTACAGACATATGATAAATAGCTGCCCCCGCAGACGTACAGACATATGATAAATAGCTGCCCCCGCAGACGTACAGACATATGATAAATAGCAGCCCCCGCAGACGTACAGACGTATGATAAATAGCTGCCCCCGCAGACGTACAGACATATGATAAATAGCTGCCCCCGCAGACGTACAGACATATGATAAATAGCTGCCCCCGCAGACGTACAGACATATGATAAATAGCTGCCCCCGCAGACGTACAGACATATGATAAATAGCAGCCCCCGCAGACGTACAGACATATGATAAATAGCAGCCCCCGCAGACGTACAGACATATGATAAATAGCAGCCCCCGCAGACGTACAGACATATGATAAATAGCTGCCCCCGCAGACGTACAGACATATGATAAATAGCTGCCCCCGCAGACGTACAGACATATGATAAATAGCTGCCCCCGCAGACGTACAGACATATGATAAATAGCTGCCCCCGCAGACGTACAGACGTATGATAAATAGCTGCCCCCGCAGACGTACAGACATATGATAAATAGCAGCCCCCGCAGACGTACAGACATATGATAAATAGCTGCCCCCGCAGACGTACAGACGTATGATAAATAGCTGCCCCCGCAGACGTACAGACATATGATAAATAGCAGCCCCCGCAGACGTACAGACATATGATAAATAGCTGCCCCCGCAGACGTACAGACGTATGATAAATAGCTGCCCCCGCAGACGTACAGACATATGATAAATAGCAGCCCCCGCAGACGTACAGACATATGATAAATAGCTGCCCCCGCAGACGTACAGACATATGATAAATAGCTGCCCCCGCAGACGTACAGACATATGATAAATAGCTGCCCCCGCAGACGTACAGACATATGATAAATAGCTGCCCCCGCAGACGTACAGACATATGATAAATAGCTGCCCCCGCAGACGTACAGACATATGATAAATAGCAGCCCCCGCAGACGTACAGACATATGATAAATAGCTGCCCCCGCAGACGTACAGACATATGATAAATAGCAGCCCCCGCAGACGTACAGACATATGATAAATAGCTGCCCCCGCAGACGTACGGACATATGATAAATAGCTGCCCCCGCAGACGTACAGACTTATGATAAATAGCTGCCCCCGCAGACGTACAGACATATGATAAATAGCTGCCCCCGCAGACGTACAGACTTATGATAAATAGCTGCCCCCGCAGACGTACAGACATAAATAGCTGCCCCCGCAGACGTACAGACATATGATAAATAGCTGCCCCCGCAGACGTACAGACATAAATAGCTGCCCCCGCAGACGTACAGACATAGGATAAATAGCTGCCCCCGCAGACGTACAGACGTATGATAAATAGCAGCCCCCGCAGACGTACAGACATATGATAAATAGCTGCCCCCGCAGACGTACAGACATATGATAAATAGCTGCCCCCGCAGACGTACAGACATATGATAAATAGCAGCCCCCGCAGACGTACAGACATATGATAAATAGCTGCCCCCGCAGACGTACAGACATATGATAAATAGCTGCCCCCGCAGACGTACAGACATATGATAAATAGCTGCCCCCGCAGACGTACAGACATATGATAAATAGCTGCCCCCGCAGACGTACAGACATATGATAAATAGCAGCCCCCGCAGACGTACAGACATATGATAAATAGCTGCCCCCGCAGACGTACAGACATATGATAAATAGCTGCCCCCGCAGACGTACAGACATATGATAAATAGCAGCCCCCGCAGACGTACAGACATATGATAAATAGCTGCCCCCGCAGATGTACAGACATATGATAAATAGCTGCCCCCGCAGACGTACAGACATATGATAAATAGCTGCCCCCGCAGACGTACAGACATATGATAAATAGCTGCCCCCGCAGACGTACAGACATAGGATAAATAGCTGCCCCCGCAGACGTACAGACATATGATAAATAGCTGCCCCCGCAGACGTACAGACATAGGATAAATAGCTGCCCCCGCAGACGTACAGACATATGATAAATAGCAGCCCCCGCAGACGTACAGACATATGATAAATAGCTGCCCCCGCAGACGTACAGACATATGATAAATAGCTGCCCCCGCAGACGTACAGACGTATGATAAATAGCTGCCCTCGCAGACGTACAGACATATGATAAATAGCTGCCCCCGCAGACGTACAGACGTATGATAAATAGCAGCCCCCGCAGACGTACAGACATATGATAAATAGCTGCCCCCGCAGACGTACAGACATATGATAAATAGCTGCCCCCGCAGACGTACAGACATATGATAAATAGCTGCCCCCGCAGACGTACAGACATATGATAAATAGCAGCCCCCGCAGACGTACAGACATATGATAAATAGCTGCCCCCGCAGACGTACAGACATATGATAAATAGCTGCCCCCGCAGACGTACAGACATATGATAAATAGCTGCCCCCGCAGACGTACAGACATATGATAAATAGCAGCCCCCGCAGACGTACAGACATATGATAAATAGCTGCCCCCGCAGACGTACAGACATATGATAAATAGCTGCCCCCGCAGACGTACAGACGTATGATAAATAGCTGCCCTCGCAGACGTACAGACATATGATAAATAGCTGCCCCCGCAGACGTACAGACGTATGATAAATAGCAGCCCCCGCAGACGTACAGACATATGATAAATAGCAGCCCCCGCAGACGTACAGACATAGGATAAATAGCTGCCCCCGCAGACGTACGGACATATGATAAATAGCTGCCCCCGCAGACGTACAGACATATGATAAATAGCTGCCCCCGCAGACGTACAGACGTATGATAAATAGCTGCCCCCGCAGACGTACAGACATAAGATAAATAGCTGCCCCCGCAGACGTACAGACATATGATAAATAGCTGCCCCCGCAGACGTACAGACATAGGATAAATAGCTGCCCCCGCAGACGTACAGACATATGATAAATAGCTGCCCCCGCAGACGTACAGACATAGGATAAATAGCTGCCCCCGCAGACGTACAGACATATGATAAATAGCTGCCCCCGCAGACGTACAGACATATGATAAATAGCAGCCCCCGCAGACGTACAGACATAAATAGCTGCCCCCGCAGACGTACAGACATATGATAAATAGCTGCCCCCGCAGACGTACAGACATAAATAGCTGCCCCCGCAGACGTACAGACATAGGATAAATAGCTGCCCCCGCAGACGTACAGACATATGATAAATAGCTGCCCCCGCAGACGTACAGACATAGGATAAATAGCTGCCCCCGCAGACGTACAGACATATGATAAATAGCTGCCCCCGCAGACGTACAGACATATGATAAATAGCTGCCCCCGCAGACGTACAGACATATGATAAATAGCAGCCCCCGCAGACGTACAGACATAAATAGCTGCCCCCGCAGACGTACAGACATATGATAAATAGCTGCCCCCGCAGACGTACAGACATAAATAGCTGCCCCCGCAGACGTACAGACATATGATAAATAGCTGCCCCCGCAGACGTACAGACGTATGATAAATAGCTGCCCCCGCAGACGTACAGACATATGATAAATAGCTGCCCCCGCAGACGTACAGACATAGGATAAATAGCTGCCCCCGCAGACGTACAGACATATGATAAATAGCTGCCCCCGCAGACGTACAGACATATGACAAATAGCTGCCCCCGCAGACGTACAGACATAAATAGCTGCCCCCGCAGACGTACAGACATAAATAGCTGCCCCCGCAGACGTACAGACATAAATAGCTGCCCCCGCAGACGTACAGACGTATGATAAATAGCTGCCCCCGCAGACGTACAGACGTATGATAAATAGCTGCCCCCGCAGACGTACAGACATATGATAAATAGCTGCCCCCGCAGACGTACAGACATATGATAAATAGCTGCCCCCGCAGACGTACAGACATATGATAAATAGCTGCCCCCGCAGACGTACAGACATATGATAAATAGCTGCCCCCACAGACGTACAGACATATGATAAATAGCTGCCCCCGCAGACGTACAGACATATGATAAATAGCTGCCCCCGCAGACGTACAGACATATGATAAATAGCTGCCCCCGCAGACGTACAGACATATGATAAATAGCTGCCCCCGCAGACGTACAGACATATGATAAATAGCTGCCCCCGCAGACGTACAGACATAAATAGCTGCCCCCGCAGACGTACAGACATAAATAGCTGCCCCCGCAGACGTACAGACATAAATAGCTGCCCCCGCAGACGTACAGACATAAATAGCTGCCCCCGCAGACGTACAGACGTATGATAAATAGCTGCCCCCGCAGACGTACAGACGTATGATAAATAGCTGCCCCCGCAGACGTACAGACATATGATAAATAGCTGCCCCCGCAGACGTACAGACATATGATAAATAGCTGCCCCCGCAGACGTACAGACGTATGATAAATAGCTGCCCCCGCAGACGTACAGACATATGATAAATAGCTGCCCCCGCAGACGTACAGACATATGATAAATAGCTGCCCCCGCAGACGTACAGACATAGGATAAATAGCTGCCCCCGCAGACGTACATACATATGATAAATAGCTGCCCCCGCAGACGTACAGACATATGATAAATAGCTGCCCCCGCAGACGTACAGACATATGATAAATAGCTGCCCCCGCAGACATACAGACATATGATAAATAGCTGCCCCCGCAGACGTACATACATATGATAAATAGCTGCCCCCGCAGACGTACAGACATATGATAAATAGCTGCCCCCGCAGACGTACAGACATAGGATAAATAGCTGCCCCCGCAGACGTACGGACATATGATAAATAGCTGCCCCCGCAGACGTACAGACATATGATAAATAGCTGCCCCCGCAGACGTACAGACATATGATAAATAGCTGCCCCCGCAGACGTACAGACATAGGATAAATAGCTGCCCCCGCAGACGTACAGACATATGATAAATAGCTGCCCCCGCAGACGTACAGACGTATGATAAATAGCTGCCCCCGCAGACGTACAGACATATGATAAATAGCTGCCCCCGCAGACGTACAGACATATGATAAATAGCTGCCCCCGCAGACGTACAGACATATGATAAATAGCTGCCCCCGCAGACGTACAGACATATGATAAATAGCTGCCCCCGCAGACGTACAGACATAGGATAAATAGCTGCCCCCGCAGACGTACAGACATATGATAAATAGCTGCCCCCGCAGACATACAGACATATGATAAATAGCTGCCCCCGCAGACGTACAGACGTATGATAAATAGTTGCCCCCGCAGACGTACAGACATATGATAAATAGCTGCCCCCGCAGACGTACAGACGTATGATAAATAGCTGCCCCCGCAGACGTACAGACATATGATAAATAGCTGCCCCCGCAGACGTACAGACATATGATAAATAGCTGCCCCCGCAGACGTACAGACATATGATAAATAGCTGCCCCCGCAGACGTACAGACATATGATAAATAGCTGCCCCCGCAGACGTACAGACATATGATAAATAGCTGCCCCCGCAGACATACAGACATAAATAGCTGCCCCCGCAGACGTACAGACATATGATAAATAGCTGCCCCCGCAGACATACAGACATATGATAAATAGCTGCCCCCGCAGACGTACAGACATATGATAAATAGCTGCCCCCGCAGACGTACAGACATATGATAAATAGCTGCCCCCGCAGACGTACAGACATATGATAAATAGCTGCCCCCGCAGACGTACAGACATATGATAAATAGCTGCCCCCGCAGACGTACGGACATAAATAGCTGCCCCCGCAGACGTACAGACATATGATAAATAGCTGCCCCCGCAGACATACAGACATATGATAAATAGCTGCCCCCGCAGACGTACAGACATATGATAAATAGCTGCCCCCGCAGACGTACAGACATATGATAAATAGCTGCCCCCGCAGACGTACAGACATAGGATAAATAGCTGCCCCCGCAGACGTACAGACATATGATAAATAGCTGCCCCCGCAGACGTACAGACATAGGATAAATAGCTGCCCCCGCAGACGTACAGACATATGATAAATAGCTGCCCCCGCAGACGTACAGACATATGATAAATAGCTGCCCCCGCAGACGTACAGACATAAATAGCTGCCCCCGCAGACGTACAGACATATGATAAATAGCTGCCCCCGCAGACGTACAGACGTATGATAAATAGCTGCCCCCGCAGACGTACAGACATATGATAAATAGCTGCCCCCGCAGACGTACAGACATATGATAAATAGCTGCCCCCGCAGACGTACAGACATAGGAATAAATAGCAGCCCCCGCAGACGTACAGACGTATGATAAATAGCTGCCCCCGCAGACGTACAGACGTATGATAAATAGCTGCCCCCGCAGACGTACAGACATAGGATAAATAGCTGCCCCCGCAGACGTACAGACGTATGATAAATAGCTGCCCCCGCAGACGTACAGACATATGATAAATAGCTGCCCCCGCAGACGTACAGACATAGGAATAAATAGCAGCCCCCGCAGACGTACAGACGTATGATAAATAGCTGCCCCCGCAGACGTACAGACGTATGATAAATAGCTGCCCCCGCAGACGTACAGACATAGGATAAATAGCTGCCCCCGCAGACGTACAGACGTATGATAAATAGCTGCCCCCGCAGACGTACAGACATAGGATAAATAGCTGCCCCCGCAGACGTACAGACATATGATAAATAGCTGCCCCCGCAGACGTACAGACATATGATAAATAGCTGCCCCCGCAGACGTACAGACGTATGATAAATAGCTGCCCCCGCAGACGTACAGACATATGATAAATAGCTGCCCCCGCAGACGTACAGACATATGATAAATAGCTGCCCCCGCAGACGTACAGACGTATGATAAATAGCTGCCCCCGCAGACGTACAGACATAGGATAAATAGCTGCCCCCGCAGACGTACAGACATATGATAAATAGCAGCCCCCGCAGACGTACAGACGTATGATAAATAGCAGCCCCCGCAGACGTACAGACATATGATAAATAGCTGCCCCCGCAGACGTACAGACATATGATAAATAGCTGCCCCCGCAGACGTACAGACATATGATAAATAGCTGCCCCCGCAGACGTACAGACATATGATAAATAGCTGCCCCCGCAGACGTACAGACATATGATAAATAGCTGCCCCCGCAGATGTACAGACTTATGATAAATAGCTGCCCCCGCAGACGTACAGACATAGGATAAATAGCTGCCCCCGCAGACGTACAGACATATGATAAATAGCTGCCCCCGCAGATGTACAGACATATGATAAATAGCTGCCCCCGCAGACGTACATACATATGATAAATAGCAGCCCCCGCAGACGTACAGACATATGATAAATAGCTGCCCCCGCAGACGTACAGACATATGATAAATAGCTGCCCCCGCAGACGTACAGACATATGATAAATAGCTGCCCCCGCAGACGTACGGACATAAATAGCTGCCCCCGCAGACGTACAGACATATGATAAATAGCTGCCCCCGCAGACATACAGACATATGATAAATAGCTGCCCCCGCAGACGTACAGACATATGATAAATAGCTGCCCCCGCAGACGTACAGACATATGATAAATAGCTGCCCCCGCAGACGTACAGACATAGGATAAATAGCTGCCCCCGCAGACGTACAGACATATGATAAATAGCTGCCCCCGCAGACGTACAGACATAGGATAAATAGCTGCCCCCGCAGACGTACAGACATATGATAAATAGCTGCCCCCGCAGACGTACAGACATATGATAAATAGCTGCCCCCGCAGACGTACAGACATATGATAAATAGCTGCCCCCGCAGACGTACAGACATAAATAGCTGCCCCCGCAGACGTACAGACATATGATAAATAGCTGCCCCCGCAGACGTACAGACGTATGATAAATAGCTGCCCCCGCAGACGTACAGACATATGATAAATAGCTGCCCCCGCAGACGTACAGACATATGATAAATAGCTGCCCCCGCAGACGTACAGACATAGGAATAAATAGCAGCCCCCGCAGACGTACAGACGTATGATAAATAGCTGCCCCCGCAGACGTACAGACGTATGATAAATAGCTGCCCCCGCAGACGTACAGACATAGGATAAATAGCTGCCCCCGCAGACGTACAGACGTATGATATATAGCTGCCCCCGCAGACGTACAGACATATGATAAATAGCTGCCCCCGCAGACGTACAGACATATGATAAATAGCTGCCCCCGCAGACGTACAGACATATGATAAATAGCTGCCCCCGCAGACGTACAGACGTATGATAAATAGCTGCCCCCGCAGACGTACAGACATAAATAGCAGCCCCCGCAGACGTACAGACATAGGATAAATAGCTGCCCCCGCAGACGTACAGACATATGATAAATAGCAGCCCCCGCAGACGTACAGACGTATGATAAATAGCAGCCCCCGCAGACGTACAGACATATGATAAATAGCTGCCCCCGCAGACGTACAGACATATGATAAATAGCTGCCCCCGCAGACGTACAGACATATGATAAATAGCTGCCCCCGCAGATGTACAGACTTATGATAAATAGCTGCCCCCGCAGACGTACAGACATAGGATAAATAGCTGCCCCCGCAGACGTACAGACATATGATAAATAGCTGCCCCCGCAGACGTACAGACATAGGATAAATAGCTGCCCCCGCAGACGTACAGACATATGATAAATAGCTGCCCCCGCAGACGTACAGACATATGATAAATAGCAGCCCCCGCAGACGTACAGACGTATGATAAATAGCAGCCCCCGCAGACGTACAGACGTATGATAAATAGCAGCCCCCGCAGACGTACAGACATATGATAAATAGCTGCCCCCGCAGACGTACAGACATATGATAAATAGCTGCCCCCGCAGACGTACAGACATATGATAAATAGCTGCCCCCGCAGACGTACAGACATATGATAAATAGCTGCCCCCGCAGATGTACAGACATATGATAAATAGCTGCCCCCGCAGATGTACAGACGTATGATAAATAGCTGCCCCCGCAGACGTACAGACATATGATAAATAGCTGCCCCCGCAGACGTACAGACATATGATAAATAGCTGCCCCCGCAGACGTACAGACGTATGATAAATAGCTGCCCCCGCAGACGTACAGACATATGATAAATAGCTGCCCCCGCAGACGTACAGACATATGATAAATAGCTGCCCCCGCAGACGTACAGACATATGATAAATAGCTGCCCCGCAGATGTACAGACATATGATAAATAGCTGCCCCCGCAGACGTACATACATATGATAAATAGCTGCCCCCGCAGACGTACAGACATATGATAAATAGCTGCCCCGCAGACGTACAGACGTATGATAAATAGCTGCCCCGCAGACGTACAGACATATGATAAATAGCTGCCCCCGCAGACGTACAGACATATGATAAATAGCTGCCCCCGCAGACGTACAGACATATGATAAATAGCAGCCCCCGCAGACGTACAGACATATGATAAATAGCTGCCCCCGCAGACGTACGGACATAAATAGCTGCCCCCGCAGACGTACAGACATATGATAAATAGCTGCCCCCGCAGACGTACAGACATATGATAAATAGCTGCCCCCGCAGACGTACAGACATATGATAAATAGCAGCCCCCGCAGACGTACAGACATATGATAAATAGCAGCCCCCGCAGACGTACAGACATATGATAAATAGCAGCCCCCGCAGACGTACAGACATATGATAAATAGCTGCCCCCGCAGACGTACAGACATATGATAAATAGCAGCCCCCGCAGACGTACATACATATGATAAATAGCAGCCCCCGCAGACGTACAGACATAGGATAAATAGCTGCCCCCGCAGACGTACAGACATATGATAAATAGCTGCCCCCGCAGACGTACAGACATATGATAAATAGCTGCCCCCGCAGACGTACAGACATATGATAAATAGCTGCCCCCGCAGACGTACAGACATATGATAAATAGCTGCCCCCGCAGACGTACAGACATATGATAAATAGCAGCCCCCGCAGACGTACAGACATATGATAAATAGCAGCCCCCGCAGACGTACAGACATATGATAAATAGCAGCCCCCGCAGACGTACAGACATATGATAAATAGCAGCCCCCGCAGACGTACAGACATATGATAAATAGCAGCCCCCGCAGACGTACAGACATATGATAAATAGCTGCCCCCGCAGACGTACAGACATATGATAAATAGCAGCCCCCGCAGACGTACATACATATGATAAATAGCAGCCCCCGCAGACGTACAGACATAGGATAAATAGCTGCCCCCGCAGACGTACAGACATATGATAAATAGCTGCCCCCGCAGACGTACAGACATATGATAAATAGCTGCCCCCGCAGACGTACAGACATATGATAAATAGCAGCCCCCGCAGACGTACAGACATATGATAAATAGCTGCCCCCGCAGACGTACAGACATATGATAAATAGCTGCCCCCGCAGACGTACAGACATATGATAAATAGCTGCCCCCGCAGACGTACAGACATATGATAAATAGCTGCCCCCGCAGACGTACAGACATATGATAAATAGCTGCCCCCGCAGACGTACAGACATAGGATAAATAGCTGCCCCCGCAGACGTACAGACATAGGATAAATAGCTGCCCCCGCAGACGTACAGACATATGATAAATAGCTGCCCCCGCAGACGTACAGACATATGATAAATAGCTGCCCCCGCAGACGTACAGACATATGATAAATAGCTGCCCCCGCAGACGTACAGACATATGATAAATAGCTGCCCCCGCAGACGTACAGACATATGATAAATAGCTGCCCCCGCAGACGTACAGACGTATGATAAATAGCAGCCCCCGCAGACGTACAGACATATGATAAATAGCTGCCCCCGCAGACGTACAGACGTATGATAAATAGCTGCCCCCGCAGACGTACAGACATATGATAAATAGCTGCCCCCGCAGACGTACAGACGTATGATAAATAGCTGCCCCCGCAGACGTACAGACATATGATAAATAGCTGCCCCCGCAGACGTACATACATATGATAAATAGCTGCCCCCGCAGACGTACAGACATATGATAAATAGCTGCCCCCGCAGACGTACAGACATATGATAAATAGCTGCCCCCGCAGACGTACAGACATATGATAAATAGCTGCCCCCGCAGACGTACAGACATATGATAAATAGCTGCCCCCGCAGACGTACAGACATATGATAAATAGCTGCCCCCGCAGACGTACAGACATATGATAAATAGCTGCCCCCGCAGACGTACAGACATATGATAAATAGCTGCCCCCGCAGACGTACAGACATATGATAAATAGCTGCCCCCGCAGACGTACAGACATATGATAAATAGCTGCCCCCGCAGACGTACAGACATATGATAAATAGCTGCCCCCGCAGACGTACAGACATATGATAAATAGCTGCCCCCGCAGACGTACAGACATATGATAAATAGCTGCCCCCGCAGACGTACAGACATATGATAAATAGCTGCCCCCGCAGACGTACAGACATATGATAAATAGCTGCCCCCGCAGACGTACAGACATATGATAAATAGCTGCCCCCGCAGACGTACAGACATATGATAAATAGCTGCCCCCGCAGACGTACAGACATATGATAAATAGCTGCCTTCAGGAACATATCAAATAATAACAAAAATGAGGCCCATAAAATAAAACATATCAAATAAAAAATATAATGATAACACCTTTCCTTTAAAGAGAACCTTTCACCTCCCCATCCATGTGCAGCGGAGTGCAGCAGGTAATGGGGGGGGGGCGTGTAACATCGCCATGACACTGTCCAATCAGCTACGGTCAGCGTTACAGCAAGGGCTGGAGAGAGAACGCGTGCGCGCAGCTCCGCCACCACTAAGGAACACAAGAGGAGAAGAAGAGTGTGGATTCTTCTTCTTCTGTTCCATGGCATCGGAGCTGTGCGCGCGCGCGCTCTCACTCTTTAGCTCTCGGCAGACAAGGACGACGATAAGACTGATCTCTCACCTGAGATCACAGTCTTGTACTTGCCTGCCGAGAGCTGAAGAGTGAGAGCGTGCGCGCGCACACACTCTCCTCTCTCCAGCTCTTGCTGTTGACATTGTCCGTAGCTGATTGGGCAGTGTCACAGCGATGTTACACGCCCCCTTGCCGATTACCGCCCCATTGGCAGTTCATGGGGTTATTTAAATATCGGGCGCCAAACATTACGGCACCGATATCAAAGTAAGGAAAGAGTTTGTGCAGCCCTGACCATTACATGCTGCACTCAAATGCAAATCTGTGGGCCGGTGAAAGATTCTCTTTAAAGTGTAACAACTTTTTAAAAAACTTTTGACATGTCAGAAGTTTTGATCAGTGGGGTCCGAGCACTGAGACCCCCCACTAGTCACTAAAACGAAGCAGCAGAAGTGCTCGGGTCAGCGTGTGCCGCTTCAATTCTGTTTGGCTTTCCTTGGAGCCGTGTACGGGATCAATAGACAGTCTAGGAGTCCGTCCACCGCTCACTCGGCTGAAAGTCGATCATAAATGAAGCGGCACAGCGCTCACCCGAGCACTTCTGCTGCTTCGTTTTAGCGATCGGTGGGGGCCTCAGTGCTCGGTCCCCCACCGATGAAAACTTCGGACATGTCACTATGATATATAAAGATATCTATCAATGCGATTGCTGCAAGTTTTAATTACTTTTTATTGAAAATGATTTGTACTTTTTGAGATACAGCTGCTTTGTATCCTGTATACAGAGCAGCTGTATATAGCGCTGAGACCTGAATCCATTAGGTCGCCTATTACCGATCACATCTAAGTTATGAACTTAGATGTGATCGGTTACAGCTCGATCCTGCAGGACTCGCTGACCTGACGGATACAGGATACAGCGCTATATACATTATATAATATATTTATTTTAATTAGCGGGGGCAGGTTTATGGGGAAGGATTAGGGCCTGTTCACATCAGCGTTGGCTTTCCGTTCCGGGGTTCCATGGGAGGTTTCCGTCGGGTGAACCCCGCAACGGAAAGTCAAACTGAAACCACAGCTTCCGTTTCAGTCACCATTGAAATCAATGGTGACGGAAACATTGCTAATGGTTTCCGTTCGTCACCGTTCCGGCAGGTTTCCGTTTTTGTGACGCAGTCGACTGCGCTAATGGTGACGGAACTGTGGTTTCAGTTTGACTTTCCGTTCCGGGGTTACCTCCGACGGAACCCCAGAACGGAAAGCCAACGCTGATGTGAACAGGCCCTAAGGCTTCTTTCACACCAGCATTAATATACGTTTACCGCTCCTCCGTCAGAGGGAGAGGATCGATACGTTAAACGGAAAGCAACGGCTCCATTACAATTACCATTGCTTTCAAAGGTAATTCTTTTGTATCAGTTGCTTTCCGTTTGTCTCCGTTCGCTAAGTTTCCATTTTTTTTAAAGGAAACAAAAGTGAAGTCTGCAGAACTTTTATTTCCGTTCAAAAGAACAAAAACCTAGCGAACGGAGACAAACGGAAAGCAACTGATACAAAAGAATTACCATTGAAAGCAATGGTAATTCTAATGGAACCGTTGCTTTCCGTTTAACGTATCGATCCTCTCCCTCTGACGGAAGAGCGGTAAACGTATATTAATGCTAGTGTGAACAAAGCCCAATACAAGTAAGATATTAATAAAAAAAAACAAAAAACCCCAGGTGAGATTTGAACCAGCAACCTTCATGTGTAAGGCAGACAAGCTAAACACTACACTATAGAAGCCATGATAGTCAATGTGTCTGAAACTGTAGTAGTTGAGGGTTTATTCAACGACTGGCATCAGTCTCTCCTGTCTCTCTGCTGCGTGTGGGTGGTGACTGGTCAGAGACTCACAGTCAGACTGGCTGCCGCATGCAGTGTGCACTGGGAGTGACTGTGAGACTCACCAGTCACAGCCCTGATTGTAGCTTTCCCACGCTAATTAAGCACAGGAAAGCTACAAGGCCAGGAGTATACTGCAGGGGGGGGGGCGGCGTTTTACTAACAGCAGAGGGCTCTATAGGGGGGAATCATCCCCCCACCATAGAGCCCTGACTAGTTACTATACTGGAAGGTTAGGGGGGTCTGAGCATCTGACTGACTGCTCTAAGGGGGGGGGGCAGAATCCCCCCCCTATAGAGCTCTCTGCAGTAAGTCAGACACTCAGACCCTCCCCCACCCACACTGATCCTTCCATTATAGTGATGTGAGGGCTCTATGGGGTGGATTATTCCAGCCCCATAGAGCCCTCTGCTGTCGGTAAAATGCCCAGACACCCCCTTGCAGTATACTCACGTCACGGGTCCCGGTCCCAGCAAGGCAGGAACTTACCTCTGCTGCTCGTCGCTCCTCCTGCAGACTTGCTCCTCTCTGGCTGCATGTGCTGTGTGCAGCGTCAGAGAGGAGGAGAAGTATTACAGACGTTCGGCACGTCTCTCCCCGGTCCAGTCCGTCCCGGGCTGAAAATGCCGCCTGCCGCCCCCCCCCCCCCCCGTTTGGGTAGGTGGTGCCGCTTGAGGCCGTCGGCTCACCTGGCCTCATGGCAGATGCGGCACTGGTGAGGTATCGCCGCGCTCGGGAGAAATTGCTTTACAATGTTGGGCGGCTTTTTCTCCTTTATCCTTTGTGAAAATAAAAAAATGCAACATTTTAGTGGAAAAAAATTTGATATTCATTTTAACGGCCTAATTCTAATAAATTCTGCAAAAGACCTGTGGGGTCTAAATGCCCACTATACCCCTAGATGATCTTTAAGGGGTGTAGTTTCCCAAATGGGTCACTTTTGGGGTGTTTCCACTGTTTTGGTTCCTCAGGGGCTTTGCAAATGCGACATGACACCCGAAAACCATTCCAGCTAAATTCCATAATCGGGAGAAATTGCTTTACAAATGTCGGGGTGCTTTTTATTCTTTATTCCTTGTAAAAAAAAAAAAATTATGTTTTTTCAGTAAAAAAACTAGATTTTCATTTTCACAGACTCCAATAATTATAGCAAAAGGCCTGTAAGGTCAGGATGCCAAATATACCCCTAGATGAATTCCTTGTGGGGTGTAGTTTCCAAAATGGGGTCACTTTTGGGGGTTTCCACTGTTTTGGCCCCACAAGACCTCTTCAAACCTGACATGGTGCCTAAAATATATTCTAAAAAAGGAGGCCCCAAAATCCTCTGGCTGCTCCTCTGCTCCGGAGGCCGGCGCTTCCCTCCATCACCGCACGAGGGCCACACGTGGGATATTTATAAAAACTGCAGAATCCGGCCAATAAATATTCAGCTGCGTTTCTCGGGTAAAATCTTCTGTTACTGAAAAAAAAATTATATTTGTAAATTTCCCCCCTACTTTGCTTCATTTCCTGTGAAACGCCTAAAGGGTTAAGAAACTTTCTGAATGCTGTTTTGAATACTTTGAGGGGTGCAGTTTTTAAAATGGGGTGATTTATGGGGACTTTCTAATATATAAGGCCCTCAAAGCCGCTTCAGACCAGAACTGGTCCCTGAAAAAATAGCGATTTGAAATTTTCTTGAAAATATGAGAAATTTCTGCTAAAGTTCTGGGACTCGTAACGTCCTAGAAAAATAAAAGGACGTTCAAAAAACGATGCCAATATAATGTATACATGTGGGGGATGGTAACTAGTGACTATTCTGTGTGGTATTACCGTCTGTTTTACAAGCAGATACATTTACATTTAGAAAAATGCTAATTTTTGAAAAATGTTCTCCAAATGTTAGTGTTTTTCACAAATAAATACTGATTTTACCGACCAAATTTTTCCACAAACATAAAGTACGATATGTCACGAGAAAACAATCTCCGAATCACTTTGAAATGCTTTTACTTATCCAAGTTATTACCACATAAAATAACACATTGAAAAAATGGGGCTGGTCCTCAAGGCCAAAACAGGCTCAGTCCTGAAGGAGTTAATCAGATCTCAGGAGCCAAGTGGTTCTCTAAACTAGATTTACGCGGCGCCTATAATTTGGTTCGTATCCGCAGAGGAGATGAGTGGAAAACGGCGTTTAACTCTCCTGATGGTCATTATGAGTATTTGGTCATGCCTTTTGGTTTAAAGGGGTTTTCCACCTTGTGTCATCTGATGACCTATCCACCGGACAGGTCACCAGTACATGATCTGTGGGGGTCCGACACGCAGGCCCCGCACAGATCAGCTGGTCCGGTTCCTCGGTGCAGCGGAGGTTCATGCCGGAAGGATTTAGCCACGGAATAGCGGCCGAGCTGCGGTAATGTAGTATTAGAGTGAATAGGAGCGGACCTGCAGATCTGCAGCACGGCCGCTATGCTATATATGGAGCCAACTGCTTCCGGGCTCCGTACATAGCATTATGTGCCATAACATCCGGTGCCCGCAGGCCACCGGAGTGTCTTATCAATGCGGGGTCCGGGTGTCTGACCCGCACCGATGATATACTGATGACCTATCTGGTGGATAGGTCATCAGTTGTCACAAAGTGGACAACCCCTTTAAGTAATGCTCCTGCCGTTTTTGAGAGTTGATGATATTTTCAGGAATGTTATTGGAGGCTTTGTGGCCGTGAATCTGGACGGTATTCTTGTGTTTTCTTCCGGCTGTTCCTCTCATGTTCAGCATTTAAGGTCCGTCCTTCAAGTACTGAGGGGAAATTATCTCTACGCCAAATGTGAAAAATGTCTTTTTGGAGTTCAGGAAATGAACTTCTTGGGATTTGTGCCGTCTCCTCATGATTTTCGTATGGACTCCGCTGAGGTTCAGGCGATCCTTGATTGGATTTGACCCACTTCATTAAAGGTTCTGCAGAGGTTCTTGGGTTTTGCTAATTATTACCGGAAATGTATTTATAATTCTTCCTCCGGATCTTTCCAAAGTGGCTTCTGATTTTGGTAATTGGAAACCTGGCGCGGTCTCTGCATTTGAAACCTCAGAACAGTTTTATAGAAGCGCCTGTTCTTGTTCAGCCGGACCTGTCTACCCCTTTATTGTGGGGTTTGGTGCCTCAGATATAGGTGGGGGGCCGTGTTGTCTCAAGGGTCTTCTGTATTAACCAACTTACACCCCTGTGCTTTTTTTTTCTTGTAAATTTTCTTCCTCTGAAAGGCCTATGATGTAGGTAATCGCGAGCTTTCTTGCTATTGGGCGGGCGCATGAAGAGTGGCGCCACCTTCTGGAGGGGCCAGACATCAAATGACTGTCCTGACCGACCATAAATCCTTTGTAGAATCGTCCAGAAGACTCCACCCCAGACGGGCTCGCCTTGTCCTTTACCACATTTGGCTTCATTGTAACCTACAGACCCGGGTCTAAAATGTCAGGGCCGACGCCTTATCTCGAAGTTTCTGTTCCTCACAGGTCTCCGACTTTCATCCTGAACCTACTTTATCTAAGGGGACAGTGGTTTCTGCAATATCACCTGAGATTATAGAGTGTCAGCAGCTCGCTCCACAAACCGTTCCTGCTGGGACATTGTTTGTCCCTCCTCAGCTCAGATTTCGTTTCTCAATGAGTCACATGATCCGGTTTTGTGTGGTCATCCAGGGATAACTGGGACTCATCTGGCGGCTCTACTGGCGCCCGTCCTCGTCTCGTGATGTGAGTTCCTACGTCCCGGCCTGTGATGACTCCACCTATGGGTGAACGGCGGCCACTGTCTGTCTACGATTTGTGGCGGCTTCTGGGGAGGTTTCTGTCGGAATCTTCGGGTACAGTTCTCGTTCTCTTCTGCGTTCTGCCCTGAGACTAATGTTAACACCGGGCGCTTTAACCCCTCGATGACCAGGCCTATCTGCGCGTTAATGACCAAGGATTATTTTTTGTTTTTTCACGGTCGCGTTCTACGAGTCGTAACTTTTTTTCTATTCTGTCGTCATCGCCGTATAAGGGCTCGTTTTTTGCGGGACGAGTTGTATTTTGTATTTGCACCATTTTTAGATGCTTATAAGATATCGATTAACTTTTAATAACTTTATTTTTGGAGAGAATTGACAATAAGGGCATGACCACACATGGCGGAATTCCTCCGCAACTGTCCGCATCAATGCCGCACAGAATCTGCGTTGCAGATTCTGCAGCGGATCTGCACAAAATGTGCAGAAAATTGATGCGGACTGGCCGCTGCGGACTGCAGGAAAAGTGCTTCCCTTCTCCCTATTCAGTGCAGGATATCAGTGCAGGATAGAGAGAAGGGACAGCACTTTCCCTAGTGAAAGTCAAAGAAATTCATACTTACCGCCCGTTGTCTTGGTGACGCGTCCCTCTTTCGGCATCCAGCCCGACCTCCCTGGATGACGCTCCAGTCCATGTGACCGCTGCAGCCTGTGCTTGGCCTGTGATTGGCTGCAGCCGTCACTTACACTGAAACGTCATCCTGGGAGGCCGGACTGGAGACAGACGCAGGGAGTTCTCGGTAAGTATGAACTTATATTTTTTTTTACAGGTTGCTGTATATTGAGATCGGTAGTCAC
Source organism: Rhinoderma darwinii (assembly GCF_050947455.1). Lineage (NCBI taxonomy): Eukaryota > Metazoa > Chordata > Amphibia > Anura > Rhinodermatidae > Rhinoderma > Rhinoderma darwinii. The sequence goes on from NW_027461787.1 coordinate 830,980, forward strand.
TGTCCCGGGTGCAGAAACAGTTACTGCCGATCACTTAACTCTTTCAGCACCCTGGACAGTGACTATTTACAGACGTCTCCTAGCAACGCTCCCGTCATTACGGGAGCCCCATTGACTTCCTCAGTCTGGCTGTAGACCTAGAAATACATAGGTCCAGCCAGAATGAAGAAATGTCATGGTAGTAAAACCAATACGCTCCGCAGCACACATAAGATCTGCGGACTTCATTGCGGAATTTTGACTCTCCATTGAAGTCAATGGAGAAATTCCGCCATGAGTCCGCCACTGCTCCGCAACAGACAGAGCATGCTGCGGACACCAAATTCCGCTCCGCAGCCTATGCTCCGCAGCGGAATTGTACGCATCGTGTAAACGAACACTGCTAAATTAAAGTGAAAGTCAATGGAGAAACGGCTCCGCTGCGGATTAACGCTGCGGAGTGTCCGCAGCGGAATTTAAGTGAAATTCCGCCATGTGTGAACCCGCCCTAAGCCGCTGTTCCAGCATTGATTTTCACGTTATACATTTACGCCGTTCACTATGCAGCGTAAATAACATGTGACCTTTATTCTACGGGTCGGCACGATTACCGGGACACCAAATATGTAAAAACCCTTTTAGAATAAAATGACTTGTTATTGCATCGCCGCGTTCCAAGAGCCGCAACTTTTTTATTTCTCCTTCATTGTGGCCGTATGGGGGCTTGATTTTTGCGGGCCAAGGTGTAGTTTTCATTAGTACTATTTTGGGGTACATAGGACTTATAGAATAACTTTTATTTAATTTTTTATGGGGGGAATGGGAGAAAAGAGAGAATTTTGCCATTGTCTTTTGCGTTTTTTTTGGACGCCGTTCATCCGGCGGTTTAATTAATGTGTTCATTTTATTGGTCAAGTCGTTACGATCGCGGGGATACCATATATGTGTATGTGTGATTTGTTTTGATAATTGTAAAAAATAAAAAATAGGACCATCGGCGCTGCACGGATAAACAGAAAAATGGACCACTTAGATGACCATCATGGCAAAGATTAATGGAAGGGCTACGCGTTTCAACACCGAACTGGTGTCTTCATCAGGCCAGTACAGACTGTGCAAAACATCATACATTTATATACATACTGGGAAGGAGAAAAGGACCGCCAAAAACAGCAGGTCAAAGGTCAGGGGTCAGACACAATGTAAAGTTTACACATGACAAAGAAAGACAATAATGAGAACTAAAAACATGCTGTTATATCCCCACATTAGGCACAATAATGACATTAGCCGAAAGACACAGTACGGATCACCGTGCCGACCTTGCATGAGATGAAACATAAATGAATCATTACTTCAATGGTCCCAGTGGTAACCACAGCGGTAAATAATTCATACTTTACCAGATTGAGCATGGATTATATATAAAGGATTTGTTTTAACCGCTAGATTTTGGTGCCGCTGGAGTGGCGTCCCCGGTTGCCTAGCAACCCAGACAGCACTGGAGCCGGAACTACATACTAAGAAGCGAGCTGAACCGCATACAGGCTTACCGAAAAAAACCCGAATAACTAGATAGTGACGACCGAATGTGCAAGAAATCCATTACAACAAGTGAGGCTATAATAAAACATATCAGAATAAGGGACGTACACATACGCGTCCCTGGTTGCCAAGCAACCCGGCCGACGCAGGAAACCCTGACATAGCCAATGGAGCACAGCGTGGTGCCGCATGTGACCCAGGGAGGGTAAAGAACAGAATGACTTGTCCATTGCTGACTATACTTCATGACATGATATGATATATGTGCACCAAATGTTAGTATTAGAAAATATAACAACCAAATTCTGAAAATATATTATAATGACATAAAAGCGGACCACGGTCCTGATAAAACTTGTGTCGCACTTAAAATCAGACATAAATTCATCAGAATGTTTTTGCCACCATAAACAGGAAGAGTTGATCGCGGCCGGGACGCCACGATAGTGGCCCCGAAAGACACAGTTCAGGGATCTACACTAGAGTATCACATTCAGAAAGGGAGTCAAATACCATCCATGCTTCAAATAGCCAATAATTGTTGTACTAAGGACATGATAGCGAATATATTCACATGGCGGAGCTGCTTATAGTAATACTGACCGGCAGCAACGCAACCAAAGTCATATCAGTATGAGGGGAAGGATTCCATTTATTCCAGAGAGGATTCGGTGAGATCATTTACCCCATTGGGATATAAAGTACCCAAATTATAGATCCAGAAATGTTCTCTGTGTTTGAGTCTAATGAATGTGTCCGGTCAGTCGGCTGGTATTTGCTCTATGGGGTGACTTGTATGTGTATAACGCTGCCGTCATGTTTTCATGCAGTGTCGTGATACGCTTTGTTTTAGAAAACCTTTTCCCACATTCGACCTCTGCTTGTTGATACGGTTTTAGGGTCTGCGTTGTCCGGCCCACATATTACATGGACATTGGAGCACATATATTAGAAAAACAGGGATCATGTCCATACTCAGGAAACATTGGCATATTTTGACCAATGATCCCTTCCTAAAGCCTCTAATCCCTGTAAATCCCAAAATCACTTATAGACGGGCGAAAACAATAAAAAACCTAGTAGCCCCCAGTAAAATGTGTGGTATTAAAAAGACCAACCAAGCCCTGTTAGTCGATGTGAGGGGCTCCTTTTGTTGTGGCCGAAACAGATGTCTATGCTGTAACAATCCTGCTTTTACTTTACACTATGTGGCGCCGTGTCTCTTTTTATTTCCTATTTTAGTTTGTTCATTTGTTTTGACACTTTTACTAAATAAAACTACTTTTTGGGCAAAAAAAAGTTTTATTTTATTTTGACTGTAATTATTATTTTTTTCACAAACTTTATTTAACTGCTTTACATTTTTTTTTTGTCCCACCAGGGACTTCACTATGCGATCTGCTGATCACATATATAATGCTTTGGTCTACTTAGTACAGTGTAAAACTGCTAGGTCATGCCTCCGGCCTAACAGGCATTTGCTGAAGACAGACCTGGGGGTCTTTGTTAGGCCCCCGGCTGCCATGGAAACCCGACGGCACTCCGTAATTTCTGTGCGGGGGCTCCGATGGGGTGACAGAGGGAGCTCCCTCCCTCTGTCAAACACATTAGATGTCACTGTCACTATTGACAGCAGCATTTAATGGGTTAAACTGCCGGAATCAGTGCGCGCTTAGATCTCGGCAGTTGCATCAGGAGCCGGGCTGTGTATAACAGCCGTGCTCCTGCCCCTGATCGCGTGGGTGTAGTGACAGTGCCCACCCGATCAGAGCGACGGATATATCCGTCCTTATGCGGGAACTAACACCTGCTGGTGACGGATTGTTCCGTCCTTCGACATAAAGGGGTTAATCCAACGTGGGAACAATATCTTAGGTGTTATCAGCATTGTGAGAAACTAGACATGGACAATCCACAACATATACGTTGATCGGAGCCGCTAGGCATCATTTATAAACATGAACATGAGGTTCTCTGTAAACATTTTGATCAAACTATATAAGCCCACTTCACGGCGACCTCTATAAAGTGGGTCCCTACTCTATCGGTTGCAGCACCGCATGGCGGCCCCCGCCACCGCAGCACCGCTCCCGCAGAGGGAGGAACCCAGGGGTCCAAAAGCACCCATGCCATCAGACCGTGCCAAACCTCCTTGGCTCTGGGCCACGTCCCCCCACAAGTGCAGCGCCACAGCAACAGACGCCACCCCACAGCACCACAACGTGTGAACAGGAGTTATGTTGCGGATAATCAGGTTGAATGGGTCTCATGTCTTCCTTTAGGAGAATTTGCTATGAATAATCGCCACCATGTTTCTCTTGATACCTCTAGTTATGGTTTCCATCCTCCGTTTGGTTCATTTTCAGCCTCGTCTAGTGATAACCCTGAGGTGGAAGTTGAATCAAATAAACTGTGCACGGTTTTGGCTCAGGTTCAGTTTAACCTGAAGAACTCCCAAGTTATTCAAAAGAAAAATGCTGACAAAAAACGTAGGGTGGGTCCTGTGTTTAGTGTGGGTCAAAAGGTGCGGCTCAAAGTGCCTTCTCAAAAGTTTGCTCCTAGGTTTATTGGTCCACATGAAATTGTTAAAATGATTCATCTTTCCGCCTGGCTCTTCCTCCGTCTTTTAAGGTTCATGATGTTTTTCACAAATCTCTCCTTCAATTTTTTTTTTCACCATCTAATCCGCGCAGTAAACCTCCTCCTCCAGTTCAGGTAGAAGGAGATATGGAGTTTGAGCTTCCCAGGATTGTGGATTCTAGAAGGGTCAGGGGTACTCTCCAGGTCTTGGTGCACTGGAAGGGGTATGGGCCAGAAGAACGAACTTGGGTTTCTGCCCATTCTGTACTTGCTAGTCGCCTAATTCAGATCTTTCATTCAATGTTTCCTTTGAAACCTAGGCCGAGGTTTAATGGTCCGGTGACCCCTCGTAGAAAAGGGGGAACTGTTAGGAAAACGCCTGTTCTCTTAAGATCACCATGACTACTGTTCTAGCTTCTGGGTGGTTGTGGTTTTACTTTGAGCCCATCTCTTTTCTCATTCCTTCGTCCTATCAGGTGTAGGGTTAGTATTTATACCTGGCTTCCTCCACCTGTTCTTTGCTTGTGAATTTCCTGTCTGCGTGTATTTTGATCAAGCTACTTACCTACACCCTTTACCTCTGACTTCTGGACTTCTTGGAATTTGACCTCGGCGTGTATTTGGATAACCCTTTGTTTACCGATTTTGGTTATCTGCTCCCGGATAGTCCTGACCTCTGCTTTACCTGATATCCACTTGCTTACTGTTTTGAACTTTCTGTTTACCCTCTGGCTGTCTTGTTACCTGTTCAGGTATTGCCTGCATTGCACATCTTATCCAACACTGAACTCTGCTAAGACAACCTGGGTTCTATGCTGCAAAAACCATCCAACCTTGCGGTCGGCTCTGGTGAAGACCTTAGAGTAGCCTTAGACTCTGTCCATCAGAGTTGTGATGGATTTGAGGTTGCAGATTTATTTGCACGCTTTCTTCCGGCAGTCTCCAGCAGCCTTTGCGGAATTGCTCAACTTGCATTTCCATAACACATTCACTTTAACTTGCATTTCAATTAGTCCCGTTCAGTATCAGAAATGTAATGGCAGGAAGGAGGTGAAGGGAACAAGTGAGCCCTAATCTACCCACCGCCCTGTCCCTGCCTACTTGCAACGACCCGCCCTAGGCGGCGGGGTACAACTTGGCGGCGGTCCCTACGCTGTCTAAGTGCAAGGGAGTACAAACAGGGAACACGCAAGGGAATACAGTAGCCCACGGAACGCCGCGAGGAAACGGAGCGGTGAATGAGCCAGTCAGGATCAGGAAGTAGTGGAGTATACAAACGGGAGCACGGAGCAGAAGCAAGCCAGGGGCAGAGCAACGCAGGATAAACGGAACTGAAGCAAGGCAGAAGCACGGCAGAAGCAGGCTGGAGCACGGCAGCAGTGGGGCCAGGAATCCAAGAAGAATAACAAGCAAGGAGGAAGAGAAAACGGCAGGTATAAATGGACAGGGGGCGGAGCTAACTCTGACTGACCAGGCCGCGATAGGCTCTCCCACTCCTGAGCCTGCCACCCTGATTGGTGGGAGCAGGTGTCAGTCTCAGAGGTCTGGCCTCAGGTGTCGACTGATTAATCCTGGGAGTATACCCAGATGTAGTGCCTGGCAGATCCTTTACAAGAAATGTGACATTATTTGGGCATTTTTATTTTCATTGCTATTTTGTAACAAAAGGATCTCCCTATCCTGTTGCCTAGTCCTCTCCCCACAGTCTGTTTCTCCCCCACCAATATAGTCTGACCCCTCTCTAAGCTAACTACCCCTTTATTTTCTACATTGACCTCCCTCCTCAGCCCCAGTTTAAATACCCCTGCTAGAATTCTCTCCCCCAGCACAGCGGACCCGCTTCCATTCAGGTGCAATCATCTGCAGAATGCAGTTTGTACCCCAATGAAAAGTCAGCCCAATGCACAAGCAACTCAAAGTCTTCTCCTCTACACCAAGACTTCAGCCTTCTCCCCTACACCAAGATGTCAGCCTTCCCCTCTACACCAAGACGTCAGCCTTCTCCTCTACACCAAGAAGTCAGCCTTCTCCTCTACGCCAAGACTTCAGCCTTCTCCCCTACGCCAAGACGTCAGCCTTCCCCTCTACGCCAAGACGTCAGCCTTCTCCCCTACGCCAAGACGTCAGCCTTCTCCCCTACGCCAAGATGTCAGCCTTCTCCCCTATGCCAAGATGTCAGCCTTCTCCCCTACGCCAAGACGTCAGCCTTCTCCCCTACGCCAAGACGTCAGCCTTCTCCCCTACGCCAAGACGTCAGCCTTCTCCCCTACGCCAAGACGTCAGCCTTCTCCCCTACGCCAAGACGTCAGCCTTCTCCCCTACGCCAAGACTTCAGCCTTCTCCCCTACGCCAAGACTTCAGCCTTCTCCCCTACGCCAAGACTTCAGCCTTCTCCCCTACGCCAAGACTTCAGCCTTCTCCCCTACGCCAAGACTTCAGCCTTCTCCCCTACGCCAAGACTTCAGCCTTCTCCCCTACGCCAAGACTTCAGCCTTCTCCCCTACGCCAAGACTTCAGCCTTCTCCCCTACGCCAAGACTTCAGCCTTCTCCTCTACGCCAAGACTTCAGCCTTCTCCCCTACGCCAAGACTTCAGCCTTCTCCCCTATGCCAAGACTTCAGCCTTCTCCCCTACGCCAAGCCTTCAGCCTTCTCTCCTACGCCAAGACTTCAGCCTTCTCCCCTACGCCAAGACTTCAGCCTTCTCCCCTACGCCAAGACTTCAGCCTTCTCCCCTACGCCAAGACTTCAGCCTTCTCTCCTACGCCAAGACTTCAGCCTTCTCCCCTACGCCAAGACTTCAGCCTTCTCCCCTACGCCAAGACTTCAGCCTTCTCCCCTACGCCAAGACTTCAGCCTTCTCCTCTACGCCAAGACTTCAGCCTTCTCCCCTACGCCAAGACTTCAGCCTTCTCCTCTACGCCAAGACTTCAGCCTTCTCCTCTACGCCAAGACTTCAGCCTTCTCCCCTACGCCAAGACTTCAGCCTTCTCCTCTACGCCAAGACTTCAGCCTTCTCCTCTACGCCAAGACTTCAGCCTTCTCCCCTACGCCAAGACTTCAGCCTTCTCTCCTACGCCAAGCCTTCAGCCTTCTCTCCTACGCCAAGACTTCAGCCTTCTCTCCTACGCCAAGACGTCAGCCTTCTCCCCTACCCCAAGACGTCAGCCTTCTCCCCTACGCCAAGACTTCAGCCTTCTCCCCTACGCCAAGACTTCAGCCTTCTCCCCTACGCCAAGACTTCAGCCTTCTCCCCTACGCCAAGACTTCAGCCTTCTCCCCTACGCCAAGACTTCAGCCTTCTCCCCTACGCCAAGACTTCAGCCTTCTCCCCTACGCCAAGACTTCAGCCTTCTCCCCTACGCCAAGACTTCAGCCTTCTCCCCTACGCCAAGACTTCAGCCTTCTCCCCTACGCCAAGACTTCAGCCTTCTCCTCTACGCCAAGACTTCAGCCTTCTCCCCTACGCCAAGACTTCAGCCTTCTCCCCTATGCCAAGACTTCAGCCTTCTCCCCTACGCCAAGCCTTCAGCCTTCTCTCCTACGCCAAGACTTCAGCCTTCTCCCCTATGCCAAGACTTCAGCCTTCTCCCCTACGCCAAGACTTCAGCCTTCTCCCCTACGCCAAGACTTCAGCCTTCTCTCCTACGCCAAGACTTCAGCCTTCTCCCCTACGCCAAGACTTCAGCCTTCTCCCCTACGCCAAGACTTCAGCCTTCTCCCCTACGCCAAGACTTCAGCCTTCTCCTCTACGCCAAGACTTCAGCCTTCTCCCCTACGCCAAGACTTCAGCCTTCTCTCCTACGCCAAGACTTCAGCCTTCTCCCCTACGCCAAGACTTCAGCCTTCTCCTCTACGCCAAGACTTCAGCCTTCTCCTCTACGCCAAGACTTCAGCCTTCTCCCCTACGCCAAGACTTCAGCCTTCTCCTCTACGCCAAGACTTCAGCCTTCTCCTCTACGCCAAGACTTCAGCCTTCTCCCCTACGCCAAGACTTCAGCCTTCTCTCCTACGCCAAGCCTTCAGCCTTCTCTCCTACGCCAAGACTTCAGCCTTCTCCCCTACGCCAAGACTTCAGCCTTCTCCCCTACGCCAAGACTTCAGCCTTCTCCCCTACGCCAAGACTTCAGCCTTCTCTCCTACGCCAAGACTTCAGCCTTCTCCCCTACGCCAAGACTTCAGCCTTCTCCCCTACGCCAAGACTTCAGCCTTCTCCCCTACGCCAAGACTTCAGCCTTCTCCTCTACGCCAAGACTTCAGCCTTCTCCCCTACGCCAAGACTTCAGCCTTCTCTCCTACGCCAAGATGTCAGCCTTCTCCCCTACGCCAAGATGTCAGCCTTCTCCCCTACGCCAAGACGTCAGCCTTCTCCCCTACGCCAAGACTTCAGCCTTCTCCCCTACGCCAAGACTTCAGCCTTCTCCCCTACGCCAAGACTTCAGCCTTCTCCCCTACGCCAAGACTTCAGCCTTCTCCCCTACGCCAAGACTTCAGCCTTCTCCCCTACGCCAAGACTTCAGCCTTCTCCCCTACGCCAAGACTTCAGCCTTCTCCCCTACGCCAAGACTTCAGCCTTCTCCCCTACGCCAAGACTTCAGCCTTCTCCTCTACGCCAAGACTTCAGCCTTCTCCCCTACGCCAAGACTTCAGCCTTCTCCCCTATGCCAAGACTTCAGCCTTCTCCCCTACGCCAAGCCTTCAGCCTTCTCTCCTACGCCAAGACTTCAGCCTTCTCCCCTACGCCAAGACTTCAGCCTTCTCCCCTACGCCAAGACTTCAGCCTTCTCCCCTACGCCAAGACTTCAGCCTTCTCTCCTACGCCAAGACTTCAGCCTTCTCCCCTACGCCAAGACTTCAGCCTTCTCCCCTACGCCAAGACTTCAGCCTTCTCCCCTACGCCAAGACTTCAGCCTTCTCCTCTACGCCAAGACTTCAGCCTTCTCCCCTACGCCAAGACTTCAGCCTTCTCCTCTACGCCAAGACTTCAGCCTTCTCCTCTACGCCAAGACTTCAGCCTTCTCCCCTACGCCAAGACTTCAGCCTTCTCCTCTACGCCAAGACTTCAGCCTTCTCCTCTACGCCAAGACTTCAGCCTTCTCCCCTACGCCAAGACTTCAGCCTTCTCTCCTACGCCAAGCCTTCAGCCTTCTCTCCTACGCCAAGACTTCAGCCTTCTCTCCTACGCCAAGACGTCAGCCTTCTCCCCTACCCCAAGACGTCAGCCTTCTCCCCTACGCCAAGACTTCAGCCTTCTCCCCTACGCCAAGACTTCAGCCTTCTCCCCTACGCCAAGACTTCAGCCTTCTCCCCTACGCCAAGACTTCAGCCTTCTCCCCTACGCCAAGACTTCAGCCTTCTCCCCTACGCCAAGACTTCAGCCTTCTCCCCTACGCCAAGACTTCAGCCTTCTCCCCTACGCCAAGACTTCAGCCTTCTCCCCTACGCCAAGACTTCAGCCTTCTCCCCTACGCCAAGACTTCAGCCTTCTCCTCTACGCCAAGACTTCAGCCTTCTCCCCTACGCCAAGACTTCAGCCTTCTCCCCTATGCCAAGACTTCAGCCTTCTCCCCTACGCCAAGCCTTCAGCCTTCTCTCCTACGCCAAGACTTCAGCCTTCTCCCCTATGCCAAGACTTCAGCCTTCTCCCCTACGCCAAGACTTCAGCCTTCTCCCCTACGCCAAGACTTCAGCCTTCTCTCCTACGCCAAGACTTCAGCCTTCTCCCCTACGCCAAGACTTCAGCCTTCTCCCCTACGCCAAGACTTCAGCCTTCTCCCCTACGCCAAGACTTCAGCCTTCTCCTCTACGCCAAGACTTCAGCCTTCTCCCCTACGCCAAGACTTCAGCCTTCTCTCCTACGCCAAGACTTCAGCCTTCTCCCCTACGCCAAGACTTCAGCCTTCTCCTCTACGCCAAGACTTCAGCCTTCTCCTCTACGCCAAGACTTCAGCCTTCTCCCCTACGCCAAGACTTCAGCCTTCTCCTCTACGCCAAGACTTCAGCCTTCTCCTCTACGCCAAGACTTCAGCCTTCTCCCCTACGCCAAGACTTCAGCCTTCTCTCCTACGCCAAGCCTTCAGCCTTCTCTCCTACGCCAAGACTTCAGCCTTCTCCCCTACGCCAAGACTTCAGCCTTCTCCCCTACGCCAAGACTTCAGCCTTCTCCCCTACGCCAAGACTTCAGCCTTCTCTCCTACGCCAAGACTTCAGCCTTCTCCCCTACGCCAAGACTTCAGCCTTCTCCCCTACGCCAAGACTTCAGCCTTCTCCCCTACGCCAAGACTTCAGCCTTCTCCTCTACGCCAAGACTTCAGCCTTCTCCCCTACGCCAAGACTTCAGCCTTCTCTCCTACGCCAAGATGTCAGCCTTCTCCCCTACGCCAAGACTTCAGCCTTCTCCCCTACGCCAAGACTTCAGCCTTCTCTCCTACGCCAAGACTTCAGCCTTCTCCCCTACGCCAAGACTTCAGCCTTCTCTCCTACGCCAAGATGTCAGCCTTCTCCCCTACGCCAAGACTTCAGCCTTCTCCCCTACGCCAAGACTTCAGCCTTCTCTCCTACGCCAAGACTTCAGCCTTCTCCCCTACGCCAAGACTTCAGCCTTCTCCCCTACGCCAAGACTTCAGCCTTCTCCTCTACGCCAAGACTTCAGCCTTCTCCTCTACGCCAAGACTTCAGCCTTCTCCCCTACGCCAAGACTTCAGCCTTCTCCTCTACGCCAAGACTTCAGCCTTCTCTCCTACGCCAAGCCTTCAGCCTTCTCTCCTACGCCAAGACTTCAGCCTTCTCCCCTACGCCAAGACTTCAGCCTTCTCCCCTACGCCAAGACTTCAGCCTTCTCCCCTATGCCAAGACTTCAGCCTTCTCTCCTACGCCAAGACTTAAGCCTTCTCCCCTACGCCAAGACTTCAGCCTTCTCCCCTACGCCAAGACTTCAGTCTTCTCCTCTACGCCAAGACTTCAGCCTTCTCCCCTACGCCAAGACTTCAGCCTTCTCCTCTACGCCAAGACTTCAGCCTTCTCCTCTACGCCAAGACTTCAGCCTTCTCCCCTACGCCAAGACTTCAGCCATGCATTTACCTCCCAGATTTCCCGCTGTCTTTCCTGTGATGTGCATGGCACAGGGAGTATTCCAGAGAATACAACCTAGGAGGCTCTTCCCTTCAGCTTGTAGCCTAGTTCTTTGCAATTATTCTCAAAGGGTAACTGAACTTTTAAAAATCTTTTGACATGTCAGACCGCCACTGATTGCTAAAAACAAGCAGCAGAAACATTTGGGTGAGCGCAGAGCCAATTGAGCCCGATTCTAGTCAAATCTATGAAACACCTGTGGGGTCACAGTGCTCACAACAGCCCTAGATACATTTCATAAAAGATGTAATTTCCAAAATGTTTTTTTTTGGGCTGTGTTTGTTATTTCCTGGCACTTCGAGACCTCCTCAAACTTGAAATAATGCCTGAAAAATATCTATTTAAAAACAATAAGGCCCCAACATTCTCCAAATGCTTTCTTTGCTTCTTAGGCCGGCAGGTGCAGACTGGCTGTGGCGGGAAGGGGTTAACAGTAACTCCCTAGGACTATCCATCACCGCCAATACCGCTGTCTGTACCAGGTCCTTACTTTGCGGCATCTTGATATATATCCTGAGCAGAGCAAAGAACGTACCGGACATATGGCAAGAAAATCCTGGGATGCAGCTGATGAGGCCGCCGCACATGGCCGGGGACCACTGTGGGTCCCCACTGACGGCCAATAGCCCAGATCCACAATGTCATCCTGAGGAGCGTCCAGTGGATGTCCGACGCTCCACCATAGATGACAAATGACAGATGAAATAAAAGACCTTGAGTGATAGAAATGAGGCGGCCGATGGCGTCTGAGAACGCGTTAAACTGTCTGTAGATGTAACGATTATTAATGGTGATTGGAGCGGTTTTACGAGGTTTAGAATCGGCTCCATCGCTCAGGGCGCTTCTCCGTTATTGGTGGTGGATGATCCGACCGCAGCGTTTACTCTATGATATATGTGGAGTAGGGATCGGATATTCCCACATCCTTCATGTCCGGAAGTATCTGCCTGTGTCTGACCCTGTGTCTCATCGCCTCCCAGGTCCTCCGTTATTGCTGCTCGTCTCCGCGCACAGTGGAAGTTCTGCTAAATACCTACAGCAAACTGCGAGGAACCGAGGACTGGGCTGAGGTCGTCCCTGAGGAAGAGCAGCAGGTCAGTCCATACATAGTGGGGGCTCCGCATACACTGTATTTATCAAAGGGGGCTCCCCATATCCAGGATCAGTGGCCTAGCTATAGCGGTTGCAGCGATTTGCGAGTGAGCTCCGAAAACATGGTGG